>NC_071616.1:34087972-34391002 GCF_014839835.1 Dryobates pubescens
ATAGCATGAAAAGCAAAAGCAAAGGTCATGTGTAGAAGTGCAAGAGCAAGCAAAGATGTTATTCTCTGCTTCCCATCAGCAGATGGTGTTCATCACTTCCTGGGAAGTGGGGATTCAACAAGTATAGCAGTTGATCTGGAGGACAAATGCCATCAATGAATGTCCCCACACTTCCTTCTTTCACTTAGCTTTTATGTCTCAGGTGACATCATATGACAGGGAATACCCCTTTGGTCAGTTTGGGTCATCTGGCCCGGCTGTGTCCCCTCCCAAGATCTTGCCCGTTTCTCAGCCTGTTGGTAAAGCACAGCCTTGGTGCTTGACTCAGCAGTAGCCAAAACGCTGGCGTGCTACCAACAACCAGCTACATCACTGCAAAACACAGCACTAGAAAGATGCTCTTGGGCGAATTAACTCCAGCTCAGGCAAACCCAATATGCTAGGCTAAAGGTACATGTAAGCACGCTCTAGGCGATTCTGTGAACACTACCTGCAAGAAAACCCACTGCCTCTTCCCCTACTAACTTGAGCTGATCCACTGATGCCAGCTGATGCATCTTAATGCACTGAGGCCTTTTGTGCAACTAACACGGCCTCCAAGACCATCAAGTCCAGCTAATCAACTAGACCATGGCACTAAGTGCCTCATCCAGTCTTTTCTTGAAGATCTCCAGGAATGGTGACTCCACCACCTCTCTGGGCAGCCCATTCCAATGGCCAATCACTCTGTGAAGAACGTCTTTCTAAGATCAAGCCTAAACATCCCCCTGCACAGCTGAAGACTGTGTCTTCTTGTTCTGTTGCTAGTTGCCTGGGAGAAGAGAACAACCCCACCTGGCTACAACCACCCTTCAGGTAGTTGTAAATAGCAATAAGGTCTCCCTTGAGCCTCCTTTTCTCCAGGCTAAACAACCCCAGCTGCCTCAGCTGCTCCTCATAGGGCTTGTGTTCCAGACCCCTTACCAACTTTGCCTTACACATTGCTGCATATTTGTGATGCATATGGAAGAAGACACACTGGCTGCGTTTCCAGAATTGTGTTCAAATTACACAAATAAACATCAGCAAGACAGTTTTTACCAGTATCAGTAAAGAGGTAGACATCACACAATAACTGATAAAATGTCTCCATACAGTAAAGATGCACTACTCTTAGACATCTTAAGTATGTCTTCTTTTTGCTTCCTAACTAAAAAGGATTGTGGATTTCAGAAATGCATTCACATATGCATCATTTCATCTGCATGTGCACAATGATATTTCCTTCCCAAACCAGTCTTTTACAAAAAGGCCTAGGCACTTTCCATTTAACACACAACCTGAATCCTGTGGAGCATTTTCTGGTTCCTAAAGCACAGATGACAAGAGTTGCTACACTGAGATGTCAGCATGCACACACAAAACCCCTAAAAAGCTGTATAAGAAGTCACTTCAACATGATGCCAGGAAATCGTTTCTATGAGGGAAATGATAATAGAGTTTGAAAACTTTCCAGCTGCAAACTTTGTTGGCTTTTAGAAACTGCGTGAACATCTCGGAATTTCCAGCCCAAAGTCCCTAAGGTGACACTCAGAAAATCATTCAAAGCTTTGTGCCTCTTTGTGGACTCCTCTTGTGGAGGTGGGGAGGGAAGGAGGAGAAGGGAAGGGGAAGAGGGATGACAGAGCAGCGGGGAGCTGAACACCAGCTTACAAACAGAGAACAGAATCACATAACAACACTGGACCAATAGACTCCAAGAGACACTAACAAAACAGATGGACACAGACAAGACGTAAAGATTACTACTGAGAAATAAAAAAAAAGGAGCAAAACGACCCATAAAATAAAGTAGATATATAACGCTGAGGCTGCGAGAAGCAGCTGACTCTACTGGCATAACTCTTTGAAAAAGAAGAAATTATAATACAACTAAAAATTAAATTATATGAAATTATATCCCCCCCCTCCCCAAATCATACACTACGGACTTGCTCGGTTAGCCTGAATGCGTAGCTCTGATGAAACACACGATGGCATCATCTCAGCCCATGCACCGATTAATGGAGGCCATGGTTAGTTAAATCAGCTAAACTACAGCATGCCATAAAAGATGATCTTGCACTGACTCAGAAACAAAAGGCATGACAGATATTCTGCATTGCAATAAAATTCTTTTTATGCCATCTGTGGTTTGTAGGGCTTTCTTGGTCAGGGGAATTGTTTTCCTGGGGAAGTGCAGGGGTAAAAGGGAGTCTCTGTTTTTCCTTCTGGGTGTTTTTTTCTTTGAACTCAATTAAAAATAAATAAATAAATAGGGACGAGGGAAAAGACAGGATAGAGGCTTTGCAGAGGTTTTTAAAGGGGTAGGAAGAAGAGAAAATTAAAAGGAGGGGATGTAAGAATCTTCATTCTTTTGTACACAACTTTCTTGGGATGTCTGGAAATACAAATTTCTTAAGGATGGCAAGAAAAGATTTTGTTGCCTTTAGTGGTTTGCAGATCTATATCTCTTTCTTGAGATGGGTAAACCATTATTTTGTTGGAAGAACTCCAAAAATATAAATTGAAAAGTACAGCAATGATTTTAAAAATGAAAAAAAAAAAAAAATAAATAGCGGTATGGCACCATTAGAAGCCACAAAAAAATAGGGGAAAGGAGTACAAAATAAACTAAAATATCAATCACCAAAAATTCATGCGGCACAAGATGAGGTGAAACGACAGAAAATGTTCTTCAAATATATACAATGCATATATCTATCCATATATACACAGTGTGTGTGTGTGCATATATTGATGGATATACCTGTATAATTTATTTTTTTTTGATTCTCCCTGCCCCACTCTACCCCAAGGCTAATTGGTAGATGAAACTATCAGTCAAAAAGAAACAAACAAATAAAAGCCAAAAAAGCCACTAACAAAAAAAAAAAAAGGAGAGAAGTTAACGTGCTTTGGTCATCAAGAAGTAACAATATCATGCATCTGTCCAAGCCAGCGAATGCCAGGGTTAGATGAAGGCATGAATTTCTGTGTAAACATGTGATTGGATGATAGGGGCTACTGCTGATATTGGTCATTAATTACTTTAGCATATGCACATACAGGTATATATGCACGTTGGATACACAGTGCATATATGGTTAAAGTATCCTTATGGGTGGCGACTTTGGAGCTTACATAGGAAAAAAAGAAAAAGACCAATATGCTGAAAGCTCAACTCAGTATAAATCCCTAACACAAAAGAAAAACAAAAACAAACAAAAAACCCAAACACCCAACCAAAACAAAACAAAACAAAACAAAAAAACCCAAACATTCCTACAAGTCCTCTGCATGACTGATTTGTAAAACTTGTTTGTTTGATTTTGGTTTGTCTGTGAGACTGTAGCTAGGAAATTCCATCAAACAAATGACACCCTGAGAAGCTGCACAGATGAATCTTCCTCGTTTGGGTCCATATGGTATTCAGGCTATGAGATGGGAAGCCTACTTTTCTGTCTACTCTGAGGCATGTTACCAACTTTAAAGGTAATTTCTTTTTCTCACAGCATGAGAAATGGAGCAGAACTCCAGCTTGAAAGAGGGAGAGACTAGAGGTAACTGTGTACTGTATTTCTGGGAGATGTTCCTCTGAGGAGAGTAATGAAAATTCCCTGGGTGCCTCAAGAAAGTTGATGCAGTTTATGGAGGACAAGAACAAAATCAGCACTCCTCTTGGTTTCTTCAGTCACGGTTTCTTCACTTCCAGTACAGTGCTTTTTGCACTATGCTGGCAGCTCGTGGACTCTTGGAAGACAGATTCTACTTGTTTTCTGCAAATAAATCTCTGACTCAGGCAGCCTGTAGGTACTTAGTTTTGCAGCTTGATTGTCCTAGCCCACAAATCAGGAGCCTGAAGTGGATGTGTAGAGGCCAAAGAATTATAGATACAGACACCATACCTGTAGGATATGTCTCCCGTGTATGGGGATATGCCACAAACTACTAACTTCCAGTGCAAAGAACTGTAGATTTTGGCATTTCTATTGCTTTCTCCAGTCCCTCATGGCTTAACAATTTGTTTAGACAATGCCAGCCTTGTAATATGTAAAGCCTTTTGGGAAACACAGAATAAATTTCTCTGGAAAAGAAATCACCTAGGAAATTGCTGAGCCAGTGGGAAGGGAAAGTTGGTAAATGCACCAAGGAAGAAACATGAGCTGTATCAAGCCAGGCAGCTAGGATTACGCCTTACTGATCATTTCAACAGGCTGCATTACAGGCTTCAGGCTAACTGGTGAGTGTCTGAGTCTTACTGTTATGAGCAGCTTGGGCTATGATTCCAATCAACTGTCCAGTCACCAGCATCCAGCCTTCCTGGTGCCACAGCACTGCACTTTTGGATGTGCTTAATGGGAGCAAGGGCAACGGTATGAGGAGATGGCAGCAGCTGCTGTCAGGAAAAACATAACTATAATCCTCAGGGCTTTGAATTGGTAAAATCACACTGTAGAGATACTCCTCATTTGACTGGAAAGAGATGGGTGCTTGATTTCTTCATAACAGCACAGTGCTTTCTAGCTAACAACAAAGACATTTCTCTTACAAATCTTTTGTTGTTTGAGAGTGGCCGAGTGACCAAACCACTACCACAGCACTGTGTTCAAAAGCACAAACTCCGGGTCCTGGGTTCAGCTTTGAGGAACTTAAATATTTGAGCTTCGAATCTTGCTGGAACAGGCCAGAAGAGGGTCCTGCACTCATACCAGAGAAAAGCATCATGCTTCTGGTGCAGAAGCCAGAAGATTTTCAAACATAGATTGGGATAAGTGAAATTTCCATAGAGATAAGAGAGTGACTGCTCTTAACTATAAGTAAATGTTTCTTTGTGGCAGATGAACAGTTTTATGCCCTCTGCATCATTTAAAGTGAGCCATTCTCAAAGAGCTAGAGATCTAAGTGTATTTAGGCTATGTGTCTGCAATAAGAGGAATAGGAAGTATTTTTTATCACTGAACCTGCAATGGCTTCTTCATTATGTAAAATAAAAATGGATTCGGGATTCACAGCTCTTGTTGCCATTGCTTTTTAGAATAATTCCTTATGCATATATATGTGTCTATAGGGGATGCCTGTAGGCTACATTTGTCAGGACAGGTCCTGCAACAGCTCCTGATTTCTGAGAAAGGGCATGTACAGAAATCCAAACAGAAATCACTTTTGGAAGAGGGGTGTGGTAGCTAGCATGCTACAGTGAGCTTCTTAAGCTAGCCAGGAAAATCCTGATGGGAGCACAGTGGGGAAATTACCTTTACACCACCTTCTTTTAAAGAGAGGCAAGTGTCCAGACACAGATCATATGCTTACTGACATTCAGGTGTTGGATTTAACAGCCAATCAGAGTTAAGTGACAGTAAGACCTTGCAAAGGGTTGTCATATGATACTTAGCCAGAGAGAGGACATGATTTTCTATCTTTTGAACTGTCTTTGAGTACACCAAATCCAGTGTTTTCAAAAGGACTCTGTAGGGTACTGCCTCTAATCCAGGACTAAGACCAAAGTAATAAATTTAGATCTTGGGATTTGATTCTGACCTGTATGAAATCCAAAAGCTCTTGATTTGTTAGGCAACATTCTTTGCTGCCCTTGTCTTGGTTATTGCACAGCAGGTTCATAGTCACGTATATCATATCTTACAGCTGCAGCAGTGGGTTCAGCGACCTTTGCATTACTGGACCATGGCACTGAGGGTGATGGAAGGCCAAGATCTGGTGTTTGGCAGAAACTCAAGACCTATAAAAGCTACACATTATCAGAACAACAAAAAAAAGAGTCTGTGCTAGGTTAGGTCATTTAATTTTCAGTTTGCTGCAAAAAGGATCAGGCAAGTCAGAAGGCAGTGTAAAATACTCTGACTTGTCAGCAGAATGGGATGATGTAACTTCAAATGAACCTAATTAAAAAAATAAATTACATTAAAAAATATCCAAACCCATACACTAGAAAGTCTGGATTTGTTTTTTTTTCCCATGATGAATATATTTAAACACTAAACTTGTCATATGGCCAGAATCCTGACTTGGCTGGTGAAGTGTAAAGGAAAACATATCTGCTCAGCCAAGCCAGCACCACTGTCTCAGACTGCTTTAGTGCTCCAGAGCAGGATGGGCTGAGTGACTTGCTTCGATACTAGCTGTACTGCAGACACTGTTCTACCTTCCCTGGGTGCAGTGGGAATGGAGACAGTAAGATAGACAAAGACATTTAAATGGGCACAATAAACCTATTATGCTTACTTCCTATGGGATAAGCTAAGTTTATGCTTTTGGAGGCAAAAATGACCCAAATAACTCTCCTCCTGGTGACTTTGTACAGCAGTGCCTCTGAATGCAAGAAATGTCAAAATCTGGAAGTGTAAGTTTCATCAGCAAGGACCATATGAGAGGCCTTTTTTACATCTAATCAGGTTAACTTTTATTCACAATGTCACATTAATTCCCCCAAATGATTCAGACTGGCTGAATTTGGCTCAGGTAGACCACTATTCTATGGAGGAAGAGTAGGGTGTGATTAAAATACTGGCAGAAACATCTAAGAATGTCTAGTAGTTCAGAAGAATACCTTCAGCAGGTTTTCAGTGAATCATACTGTTTCACACAGCAGATATTCAGATGTCTGTAGGCACTTGTAGCTGCCAACTGTAACGCCTAGCAGGATTTTCAAAGGCAAGTAATTTCTACAAATCCAGTTGGTATCTGTTTGCAGTATTAGATTTCTAACTGTGTCAAGAGAGAGGCATTTTTAGTCTGGAAATGTTGCTCTGAAAGTTCATGCTAAACATCCTGGTTTACCCAGTTTCTCCTGAACCTTTGATTTTTCCATTGGCAGCACAAGCTGAGTATCACAATTCCTGGGCATTGAAGTAATTATGATTTCTGCATTGAAACATAAAGGACAATAATGTACAAGAGGAGGAGTCTGACAAACATCTTCTTTCCTCCTTTAATTGAAACACTTGGCAATCAGAATAAAAAATAAAATAAAATGAAATTTTGAAATGTCAGTGAAACTTTGATGAAGTAATTCCTATCTATTCACTTGCACATCAGTTGTGGTACATCAGTCCTTTTAGCATGGTCCTATTAGCCTCATGCCTCACTTTTATGAAGATCACTGTGCTGGAATTTTAGGTACTACCTTTATTTAAAATCCCAACACTCACTTTATTTATGCTTCACAATCTAGTATTATTTAGACTGTTTTTCTGCCAGATGGGAAGTTGAAAAACTTATAGACCTCTGTGAAAAAGAGATGAGCGTAAGCTGAGCTATTTGTTAGCATCGGTTGTTGTGTCACTGCCTTCCCTGCCATCACAGGGGAGTCAAGAGAATAGGTGGAAGTTCCCAGCTACACGGTAACACCAATCTCGGGTTACTGCAGGACCAAGTTCTACCAAACATGATAAACTGAATAGAAGGATGTGAAAGCACTAGCCTTGTAATGTTATTGTTGCATTAATCAAATGGCTCCAGGAAGCTAGAAACAGGATATTTATAATGCTTTCTTGGGATATATATTTTTTTTTAAAGAAGAAAACAATAAACACCCCAAGTTGAAAAAAAAAAAAGGGGAAAAAAAAAAGAAAAAAAAAGAGAAAACCCAAACAAAACAAAGCAAAACAAACAAACAAAACCCCCTCTAAACTATTTATATGTTTCACTTACAAGGACAAAAAATTTAAACCAAACTCCCTCTTTTTCTCTTAAATGTACACAGAAATTCGATGATGTCTGTTCTCTATTATAGAAATGCTTAACTCATGGCAAGCCTCAAAAAAGAAGACTTGAAAAAGCCTGTAAAAAAATTAAATAGACTGCAGTTGCCTGCTGGATATCACATCATATATCTCACCAGAAAGAAAAGCCATCAATTTATCAAAATGTATCTGAAAGGGAGAACTTGAGTCAGTTCCACATGGCCAGTCCTTCCGACTCTTTAGTGGATACATTTTGAAGCATCACCACAGATAACAAGGCAAGAGTTACTACTAATTTTGTTATCTTAGAACTATGTTTTGGTGCTCCCCAATTTCTTTGGGCTCACAGGAAACAAAATTAGTATAAGCACGTTACCATGTTAACTGTATTCAAAATCCCATGGACAAAGGTATCCTTTTCCAGTCTTCACAAAGATTAAACAATGCTAACAACCCCTTATTGTGTTTAGGTATTTTTTTTCTTTTTCTTTCTTTCTTTTTTTTCTTTTTTGTCCTTTCCTGTTTTTCAAAATTTCAGCCTCACCACATCATAAATCTTGATATTTTTTTCTTTCCCACTGTGTCAGAAGGAACTGTTACAAACACGCGAACTATCAATTACCTGGGATCACTATCAGGAAGTTTGGCTTTCCATGTAAGCAACTTTACCTTAACTGTGTTTTGCTGTTGCCAAGTCCATGGGATCTGATGCTTGGCTGTATAGTGGTTTATTTTATATATATATTTTTTGTTTTATGTATATACACTATATACATAAGTGTATATATATAGACATATACACACATATATATACATATATAATTGTATATGTATACATTCACACATATAAATATATGTATGCATTGTTTTTTGCAAATGAAATCAGTAAGCAAGCAAAATAAGACTGACCTGACTTACCTGTACTGGGCTCACAGTCAATGAAATCTTCATCGTCACTGGAGCATTCAGCTGATGAAACGATGTCATCTGTTGTCTGGCATGTGAAAGAAAGGAATGAAGGAAAAAGAACAGATTAAAAAAAAAAAAAAGTAAGATACTTGCAAGTCAAAAGGCTGTTACAGAGGCAACTAAGTATCCTAGGGGGGGGGAAATGTTTCAGAATTGTAACTTCAAAGTATTTTTAACTGGTATCAAGCACTCTAGATATGGCTGTGTGAATGTGCCCTCTGTGGAGCTGGAGTCTCAAGCCAGAGGAATAGTGCTTATCCTGTGCTGCTGAATATTGAAGGTGTGCACAGGCAGATCACACTATTAAGTGCAGTAGGCTATGACACCAACTTGGCTGGCAGACCATCTTCCCACACCCAAAGCAGACGTGTTCATTTGGAATGCGCTGGGCTCCTTGATAAATGCTAATACTACAGAGGGCTAGCCAGAAGGCACTTAACTGAGATACTTATTGTATGAGGCATGTTCAGGCTGAACATGCTTTCTGCAAAGAATGCCCAGGATACTTAACATGTATCACCCAGGCACTAGCAGTGCTCTTTGCTTTGTTGCTCCATGCGCCACTCTGAGAGAAGTAATTTCTGTCTTCTAACCCACCTTTTGGGCTGGGAATCCCAGGCAGAAAACCTAAATAGCTGTGCAAGCCATTTGTTGCCTGGTAAAGAGCTGCTGCATGTGTCAGGTATGCCCAACATATAACCTCACCTAGTGGTGAACAAGGATGTGGCTGTCACTGGGCTGACAGGCTAAAAAGTCTGGTTCTGAAAGGTTTAAACCCAACTGTGACTGTGCCTCTTAAAGGTTTCAGCACAGCCCTTTGCATTTTCAGCTGGTAATATTCACTGGAACATTCAAGTTTGTTCTTTCATGGGTTTTTTGTTATTTTTCTTTATTTTTTTTACCCTCCTCTCTCTCTCTTTTTTAAAAAATTAATTCTTTTGTGTGCTGCTGGTCTAATTAATGAGCAGTACGTACTGCAGCATGTTACAGAGAAGTGTACTGGCGTCTCTTCCCAGCAGTATCTCCTGCCTGTAATTGCTGCAATTAGTTGAATTAGTAATGCAGACCATTAGGGAGAGTCTGTGGCAGCCTCTGGACACAGGTTGTAACGTTCCTGCACACAGTACAAAATTACCCCATCTCAGCTCCAGCCATGGATTCTGCTCAAATTGTCTCCCTTAACAGCTTTTCCTTGCAGAGCTGCTTGTTCTGCTGAGCAGTAGGATCAGTGGGAGGACTCCTCAAACAAAACAACTAAAATATTCCTCATCAGCCAGCAAGCACTGATGAAATCTCAGCTCCTCAGGAGCAAGGCAGCTGTACTTCCATACACTGTACTTTACTACTCCAGGTGGATGGATATTCCTGGGAATCTCACATCAAGCATTCCAAATCTTTATTTCTGAAAAAGAATCTTCAGTTTTAAATAAGGTCTCCTTTACATTCTAGCATCCCCTGTGGTTATCTCCAACATGCTCCCTCTTTGAACAGGTGTTCTGAGATCTCAGCCTTTTCTTTAGCCTCCTGTGGTCCTAGCAGTATCAAATTGCCTCGCTTCCCCCCTCTCTGTTTGTATTTGTGCAAAGGAAAAAGCAAAACCTAGCAGTCAGCCAGAAAGATCAGACCAAACCTAATATTCTTTCACTCTTGATTTCAGTGGCTTAAAGTGAGCCACAGAAGAAAAATAGGATAGGATAGCTATTTAAAATTTATATAAAAAAGAGTATCTGTGAAAAAAACAGCAGCAAAATAAGGGAATTCCTATCACAGCTGCTATTCAGTCCTACCCAGTAGTGCCATTTGGCAGTTTTGTAGGTTGTAATCTTGCAGCAGCCTCATGCTGAAATACTTTCATAATCTTGCTTCAACGAAGAGTGAAGATTAAAAGGAACTGGGGGTAACATGTACAAAGACATTTCCTGCTTTATGTGCTAAGGTAACTTTTCTAGCATTTTCTGAAAGAACAAGCTATTGAAATCCTGGTAGCTTCTCTCTTAAAACAAGCTGGTGTTAAAAGTTTGTCTGTTCAGTGAGAGGTCAAGGAAGGAGGAATGGACAAAATATAAATCTGCATTCTACAATCCTTCTGATCCTGCCACATATATTTTATAAAGCATTATTTATCCTGAAAGGTATCAAATCACTTTGTAACTTTGGTCACATCCTCCAACAGTGGAAGTAAGTTGTCCCTAGATAGTTTCTTTACACTGTAAAGTAGTTCAGTACAGTAAGTCAACAAAACTATACTGCAAGAAAATTTTTAAGCAGTTGAAATGGGTGAAACTGGAGATTTATATTACAGTTGTCTAAAACACTTGTAAAAGAGTGTTAAGGATAGCACTGTGAATAAAGAATGAATTATCAATCACTACTAGAAGACCTTGCTCAGACAGTGCTAGGACCCTGGCAATAGCTTTTTATTTCCAGGTTGAATTTAGAGCATATGGATTTTGCTCATAATTGAAGATCTGAAAATTCAGATGTAAGGTCTCATAAGAAGAATAGTGATGATTTGCTCTGAGTGTGAGATAAACATCAAAATTTTAACAATGTGTGGCTGTCACATCAACTGCTATACCTACCCACTTACCAACTTACTTTCTTATGTCTAAGGGCTTCATGCAACACTAACTTGGAATCAGATCCAATTGAATTGACAATGTAATTCCTTATTTGTGAAGAATAAGAAGTTCCTTTATAACATTTTCTTTCTTTCTCCCCCCCCCTTCTTGCTTGTTAGGGGCATCATATGAAAACTGAAAAGTAGAATGCCCAGAGGAAAACCAGGTGACATTATTTTATACAATGTGGTTATTGGGTTTTGTTTGTTTGGTTTTGTTTTGTTTTAAACTGACAAATTCTGGGATGTAATCATATATATATATATAAAAATCAAATCAATATGTACCATATAAATGTGTTTTGGAAGTGATCAGTCAAATTAAAGATAAATTCATCTGTCCTGAGCTATTAAATACCCCATATCTCTCTTGGAAAGTCCAGGTGCCATAGGCATTGAAAACCAAAGAAGTATCACTATTTGCACTCTCCTGTTTGGGACTCTCTCCTCAAGGCCCAAACCATTGCCAGGGCCAGCACCAAGATGCTCTATGAGGTGAGGCTCTGAGTCTCCCAGACACTCTTGTACATGACAGATCTTGAACACTGTGGTAGGAAAAGTTTTGAAGCCAAGACGGGTTCTGAGCAGGAGCTGAAAATTCATGAATCCTAGCCCCTATTTATTCTCTTGAACAATTTCCCACCTATGTTTCATTTGTTTCACAGGCACCTATGTTTCATTTGAAGCATATTTATGCTGTAGTCTCAGGTATGTTGTCTAGATTTCCTTTTATAAAATCCTCATGAAGCTTGTGTTGGTTCTGAACAGAAAAAGAGCACAGTCAACCAGACTCAGACACCATGCAAACATGTGATGTGCAATACTCATCAAATCTTCAAACTTCAACCTGCCTCTGCACTTTTTCACGACTGGTTGAATGTGTGATTCTATCAGTTAACCTCTGCCCTTTTCTACCCATCTCCACTGTATGCTATTTCTTCTGATATGCTTTTTTTCTTTACTTTTTTCCCCCCTTGCTCTGTGATTTCTCTTTGTCCTATGCTGCTGATTTTGTATGTATAAAATTAAGGTTTGAAAAAGAGGAAAACCTCTAGAAGTGGTGTTAGAGTTAAGCCAAAGTCATTAAGGAGATGTCTATAAACCACAGAAAAGATAAGTGCACTAATCTGTCTTGCCATTTCCTATTGCACATTTGTAATCTCAATATATTCCATCAGAATTCATCACTAAATAATTTTCTAGTCCCTTCACATATTGGTCTTCCATGCACCTTCCACTCAGATACCAACACCTGAATCATCCCAGAGGAATAAACATGTTTCAGTAAGAAACAGCAACTAATTTCTGACCCCAGAAACGGTCAAGGAATCCTCCAGAAGTCCATAACTTATTGTAACTGGAAGCCAAGAATTTTCACTGGATAATTATTGCTACTTCCACTAGAGAGAAGAGGCTTGTGGGCAGTGACCCCAGAAATCCCTCCACCAACATCAGTTCTCATCAGAAATAGCTCACTCTGAGGCAGTAAGCAAAACCAGCTATTCCATTTCTGGTTCCTGTTCCCCATTTTTGGAATGGTGCTGATTATACTCACCCCCATTGGCCCCAGGGAAGGTAAACAGATTAATTCTTCAGCGTCTGCCCAGTGATATATAGATGGTAAATGCTAAACATTCCTATGTACAGGCAACACGGTAGTAAAGAGACTTCTCTGTATGCTACGATGGAAATGATGTTTGTGTTTTCTTTGGAAAGAACACGAGAGAGAAAATATTCTACCCCATATATTAGCTAAATTCTATATTAAAAATAATAATTCATACTATATTGTTTTAAAATATGTATTTCATTTTTAAAGAATCCCAGCTTTGAAATTACTTGGCCCTGTATTAAAGGCCATAAAACTAAAGATAGGTATTATAATAACTTTCAATAAAATCTCTCTCTGGCAGGAACCCTTTTTATTCCTTCCTCTGGAAGATTTTTTATGGCATTTATATTATTTTTTTTTCTCTCCCTCTCTCTAGTGTTTAATGAAATTGCTTTGGAATAAAAGCAGGATAGGAGAAAGTGCTAAACTCTGAGTCCACCCTGGAGGATTTATGGGCATATTTACCTTCAAATTCTTTCAATTTCACTGAATTGGCTCCCCATTCCTTTCCATGAATTATTAGTTCTGTAATCACCTCCTCCTAATTATTCACTTTAAGGGCCTCTTCAATCTCACCATGGTGATGGTTCTACATCTTTGTTCATTATGCTGTGTGTACTGGAGGGGGATGTAAAGCACAAAGAAAGTCAGGACACCATGGCAAGATCTGCTCAAGATGATTCCTCTCCTGTCCAATCTTCCAAGGGCCCAAAGCTCTAATTTATGTGTCAGCTCCCCAACCTTTGCTCCTATGTTCTGCACAAAATGGCAGGTGTTGAATCTTCCTTTTCTGAACTGCAGAGTTTTTTTGACACCTTGCTCTTTGGGTGCACCATTATTTGAGAAAGATTAAGCATGCTGGGTAAAATAAGTCCTGTCACAGAACAGCTTTATGAAATTATAAATAATGCACCCAAGAATGATGGAGTTCTCACTTCCAGAGGTAGAGAAAAGACAGGGACTCATAAATTCAACCCCCCGACAAATTCCTCCAGAAGCACACATTTGGTAGTTGTTTCACTTGGTAAAGTAGGATCCAATTTTCCCACTTGCCCTTTGTTTGAAATTCTTCTGCACACTGTACACATTACTTCCAATTCAACACCATTATTCAAAAAGGAACACTTAACACTTTGTTGTGAGGTAAGTGTAAATCTCTTTGCCACCAAGGAATGACAATTTACAGTCCTCCATGAAAATACAACCACCTCAAAATGCCAGATATAAATACCATCCCAAGAGCGGAGAAATCGTCGTCTTTATCTGAGCAGTGTATTTCCTTTTACACCTAAAATATACAGAGCTGAAACAAAACAAATGCTTCTGAAGTCTGACCACTTGATTCCCTCCACTGCTCCCATACTTCTGTATTTTCTAGATATCACAGTATCACAGTATATTAGAGGTTGGAAGGGACCTCAAGAGATCATCGGGTCCAAGCCCCCTGCCAAAGCAGGATCTGTCCACAAATGGGAAAATACTAGAAATGCTGCAAAAATCATAATTGGATATTATAAAACAAGCTGCAATTTGGGGCTGTATAGTTTTAAGAAGAGTTCTGGATCTACTATCTGTTGCTGAAGAGTATTTATTCTCTCAAACTCATTAGCAATGGATAGTACTACTTGTATTTTTGTATTACAACACAGCCACAGCCACAAAGACATGCAAGCCCTCTGCACTCACACACCGGTGCTGAAGTTGTGTCTGCCTCTGCAGAGGCGATACATCAAAGAACATGAAACAAACAATTTTTCTTCATGTAGCTCATTTGAGGTGAATACAAACCCAAGAAGATCAAATCTTCTGTTGGTTTAAATTGGCATTAATTTCAACAACGCTACAACAATTTACAGCAAGATAACGCAGCTCACTACATTTAGTTTCAGACAATTCAATGCCAAAAGATTGAGAGTAATTGGAGGCAATTCAGAGAAGAGTCACTGAAAAGATGAAAGAACTGGAGAGATGCATGAATGGGGCAGGCTTAGCAAAACTAAACATTGTGGCTTGATTTAACAAGGACTAAACATATGATAAATGTCTACGGGTGTCACAAGGCTGCAATAAACATCAAGAAGATGAACTACTTAAGGTGCTTCAAAAAAGTAGTGGATAAAGTTAAGCCAAAAAAATTTTCAAAATGAATTTCAGCAATCACTTCAGTGATCTTTAGTAACTATGGAGAGGTCTCCCCACAGAAATACAGAAACCATCAGCACTGAGGTTAAGCAGTTGCCCAAGCAATTCGGATATGAATATCATTAGTGAATAAGCCCTAGTGGTGAAGAACTCACCCTGTCTGTTTTCAATCCAATCTAATTAATTCTAAATCAGTTTGGTATTTGCATCCTCTCCATCACTATATACATATATCACTATGCACTTTCCTCTGTCAGTTCAAAGCAGGCAGTAAAGCTATCCAGCACAGGCTTTCAGCAAGTTGTACTTGGAGTAAGATATCATTGGTATAGTCCTGTTCAGACCATGGGAACAAATACCATGTTCCCAAGACTCTGGCTAGCCAGGAGCTGACACATCATCCACAGGCAGGTACCCTTCAACAGCAGCCCAGCAAAAGTGCTCTTCCTGGCTGCATGACATAAAAGTTGATTTGATGTCAAATTATCACAAAGTAGGGTTCATGAGAGAGCTATCCCTTACCAAAATCAGCCATTTGTCCATTACTACCACAGACAAGAGATTAAGTAACTAGCCAGCTAAGTAAGAGAAAAGAAAAAATAATGTCCCCAGTTGTATGTCAATCCAGAGTCATGGGTAGTCATGTTTAAAAAGAGCTTTGAAAGCTGAATTAGTCCTTTGGAAACCAAAAGTCGGTCTCAATAGAATCAACAGTTCCTTTAGACTGTAAAGTCTCACTCTTCTTGACCAGATTTGCTGCCAAATTTCAGAGACTTTGCTCCATCCCTAAGCTGTGCAAAGACAACTGGGGAAAAACCAAGTTTCTGCCTTTTGTTTCTGTCTGCTGGCACTGGGAAGGGTGATGATGTTCTGACTGTAAGCAGAGAGAAAGAGAAGGGAGGGCAAAGAGAGAGAAAAAGAAGGGAGGGCAAAGAGAGAGAAAAAGAAGGGAGGGCAAAGAGAGAGAAAGAGAAGAGAGGGCAAAGAGGGGAGAAAGGGAAGTGGGGGGGATTAACCCATCTGTTCAAGGCAGCCTGATAGGGGAAGGAGGAGTATTGAACTACAGCAGCTTAACCCAACTTCAATGCACCTTCCCAAAAGCAGAAGGAATGTAATGCTACGTGGTGTTCTGCTGATAAGCAAATCCTTCCAAATCCTTTCAATTTATTTCTTAGCCTGAAGAAATTACATATTATTTAGGAACTAAAGAAATAAATTTCATTTTCCAGGATTCTGGATTGGTTGTTTATTGATTACATAGGCACACAGAATCACTTGTTTTTCCATTTCTTTGCTTTCCCAATAGAACAGTGCTCCTTTCACCTTGATCTGGTAAAGGATGAGCTGGCAAATCTCTTCCAAACTATTCAGTGTGACCCTCAAGATTTGCAAGAGTTTTGAGATCAACTTTAAAATATAATTTATTGGCTTAAACACAAAGGTTACATCTTTGGCCTGAGAGGACATTTTCCACTCCTTATCAACCTATTTCTCCTTTCCACATTCATTTGCTTGCTTTCAAAGAAGTACCTTGAAGATCAAAGTTGTATATCTATACATTGAAGTAATAATTTGAAGATTGTGTCTCTTGGCATAACCACACAGGAAGAATTTTCATACTGAGTGCCCTTTTGATCATTTCGTAGATTGACTGTTCCCCTTCCCTACTATAGTTTTATTTCTTACTGAAATATACTTGTCACTTGAAACAGAAGTCAGCAGCCCTCTGTTTCAAGCATAAAGCTGGTTATGCAGATAGTGGTAATGCAGATGCAAAGTCTGTAAGAAAGGTGCACTAGGTGTACTCATTGTGAACTAAATTAACCAAAAAGCTTAATCCTAAAAAATTAACCATTATAGCTGAACTTACAATTCCCACCTTGAAATCATTGAAAGCTGCTGAAAGGAGAAACCCACTGAAATGGAACATGACTTTCTGAAAATCACATCAATCTACACAGTGTTGTTCCCCAATGCTTGTCCAAAAGTCTTCAAACAGTGATCGTCCTCAGAAGAACTGACAACCAGCCAAATGCACTGGGCAACACAGGTTTCAACTCACTCCTCTGCTTTAAGCATCTGCTTAAGGACAGATGCTGAATAAAGATTCTCAGAGCTATATGGGCAAAAGCCTGCTTGTTGCTAGAATGTAGCACTCTGCTGGTCTGTACCCTAGCTCCCTATGCACACACTCTGCTGTATTAACTTAAACTGCCATGGAAATAGTTATGAATGTGCAATCTACCACACTTCCTGAAGAATAACATGTTATATGCTTCACCAGCAGAAGGGCAGGGCAGACCATTATAACTTCTTAGATCACAGGATACAGGATGTTAGGGACTGGAAGTGACTTCCGAAGGTCATCAAGTCCAAACCCCCTGCCAGAGCAGGGGCATAGAATCTAGCACAGGTCACATAGAAATGCATCCAGATGGGTCTTGAAAATCTACAGAGACTCTACAGCCTCTCTGGGGAGCCTGTTCTAGTGCTTAGTGACTCTTATAGTGAAGTTCCTCCTCATGTTGAGGTGGAACCTCCTGTACTGTATTTTATATCCATTGCCCCTTGTCCTATTGCAGGGTGCAACTGAGCAGAGCCTGACCCCTCCCTCTTGATACCCAGCCCTCAGATATTTATAAACCTTTATTAAATCCCCTCTTAGTCTTCTTTTCTCCAGACTAAAAAGCCCCAGTTCTCTCAGCTTCTCCTCATAAGGCATGTGCTCCAGACCAAATTGCCAAGGACACTGCATCAGAGCCTGGTGTTACTTGATTTTGTATTCCTCATATTGTCATAAATCACTGCCTGATGTCAGGAAAATTGCCTCCTTTCCTCATGCTTCTGTTTATACTGCTACGAAACGGGGGGTGGGGGGGAAACAGCTACCCTGCTTACTTGGCATACAATCAGAATTTCAGTAAACATGTTAAGTTCTCAAAGCAAAGCCTAAGTACAGAAAAATCCTTTACATTAAGTAAAGGGAAGCCTGTTTCAGAAAGTTAGAGACTCAAATGATCTGAGATGAATCAGCTGCCCTTTGAAGACTCAGCCTCTAGTAAAAGTAAATGAGTTTTCTTTGCGTGCTAGCTTGCACTTAATAACTGTGTCAGAAGAATATTTTTCATTTACACTTTGCTCCTGTGTTGGAAATCAATATGTCATTTGCTGGCATTTTCTCCTGGACATCTTTATTTAGCTTGTCTTTTCTTCCTCAGAGGGGAGGGAGTTGTATTTTATTTTGTCCTGTTATCGATTTGATCATTCTGAGCAAAAAAATAAATAACTAAGTACCAGCAATGCAGCATTAACAACAACCTCTTAAGCCTCAAAATCTGCATGCTGTGTTTTATTCCCCTCTAATACATGATTTAAAAGAAATGAATCTGTAAAATCAGGTTACTGTGTGGCAAAGAGGTAGTTGCATATGCAATTTAACTGGCATTTCTATTTATATGCTCATTAATAAAACCATACAAGTCCTGTTTCTATTTTTAAATCAGCATTACTGCTGCTGTAGTACCTACTGCTGGGATTTCACAATCTCTCTGACAAAATGTTTAATGAGGACTTAACAAGAGCTTAGACATACGGGAAAAGCCCAGCCCAGCAAATAATGGTGGAATACCAAAATGCCACAGCAGCCCACAAGTATCCCCTCCCAGCATCAAATGGGAAGCAATGGGTAAAAATAACCCTTGGGGTTGCACAGTGACTGCCATCATTTTTATCAGCTGGGGAGTTCATTAACTTCTCCTCTGCTTCTCTCTTGATTTTAGCTATTCACTATTATGTAGGCCACAGCTGGCATACACAACAGTAAAATTTATAAAGGAGAAAATATCCTGTTCTGTGGTTCAAATTGTGGCACTTTAAAGTCTAATGTGCTGGGGTATATAAATTAACAATAAGCATAATCACCCTGAATAATTGTGCCTTCAAAAAACTTCTGCAATTATCAGAAGTACCCTCTGAGTCCAATAAGATAAACAACTATATTTGAATATTCACATTAATGCACTAGACTACTCTTTCCAGACAAATATTCTTCTCTCCAAATGTTAACACACATTTAAATATTGTTACTCACAGGATTCACACATTAGCTCACAAGGGAGGAAAGATGGTTGCCACACGTATTTAAATGCAGAAAAAGCATGATGCAGAATAAATAAAACACAGAATAAACCCTGGTCCACTAGGTACTTATCAGCACTTAAAACTGCTCCCTGAATAATTATACAGACAGAGTTAACAAAGGAAAACAGCCACTACATGCCTACAGATAAGCATATCTACAAATACTCAATCACAGAATGGTAGGGGTTGGAAGGGACCTCTGGAGATCATCTAGTCCAAGGCCCTGCTAAATCAGGTTGCACAGGAATGCATCCATGTGGGTTTGAAAGTCTCCAGACAAGGAGACTCCACAACCCCCCTGGGAAGCCTGGTCTAGTGCTCTGTCAGCTTCAAAGTAAAGAAGATCTTCCTTATGTTCAGATGGAACTTCCTGTGTTTCAGCTTTGCCTATTGCCAGGCACCACTGAAAAGAGCCTGGCCCCATTCTCTTGGTACCTGCTGTTTAGACATTTATAAGCATTGATATGATCTTCTCAGTCTTCTCCAGGCTAAAGAACACCAGGTCTCACAGCCTCTCCTCATGAGAGATGCTTCAGACTCCTATCATATTTGTAGCCCTCCACTAGACTCTCTCCAGTAGTTCCTTGTCCTTCCTGAACTGGGGAGCCCAGAACTGGACACTACTCCAGATGTGGCTTCACAAAGACAGAGTAGAGGGGTAGGATAATCTGCCTGGACCTGCTGGCAATGCTCTTCCTACAGTACCCTAAAATACCATTGGCTTTCCTGGCCACAAGGGTACATTGCTGGCTTATGGTTCCCTAGTCCTCCTTTTCCTACTGATGTACTTGAAGAAGCCCTTCTTGTGGTCTTTGACATCCCTTGTCAGATTTAATACCAAGCAAGCCTTAGCCTACATCATTGCATCCCTGCATACTCTGGCAATGTTCTTATATTCCTCCTAAGTGGCCAGTCCCTTTCTCCACATTCTGTAAACTTCCTTCTTTCATTTAAGTTTTTCCTGAAGCTCCTTGCTCATCCGTGCAGGTCTACTGCCTCCTTTGCTTGAATTTTGAGTCATGGGGATGCACCGATCCTGAGCTTGGAGGAAATGGTGCTTGAGTATTAACCAACTCTCTTGACCCTGCCCCTACCTTCTAAAGACCTAACCCATGGGATTCCTCCAAGTAGGTCTCTGAAGAGGTCTAAGGTAGCTCTTCTGAACTACAGGGTTGTAATCCTATTTACTGCCCTGCTTCTTTCACACAGGATTCTGAACTCCACTATCTCATGGTCACCACAGCCAAGGCTGGCCCCAGCCTTCACATCCCTAACTAGACCTCCTTGTTCATTAGCAAAAGTCCATCAGCACATCCCTCCTTGTTTGCTCCTCCATAACTTGTGTCAAAAAAGTTATCGTCAGTCCTCCACAGAAACCTCCTGGACTCTTTGTGCCTTGCTGTGAAGCCTTTCCAGGAAGTGTAAGGGTGGTTAAAGTCTCTGGTGAGAACCAGGATCTATGACTGTGAAGCTGCTTTCAGCTGTCTGTATAAGGCCTCATCTACTTCCCTTCCTCATCAAGTGCCCCTAGTAAACACTCACAGCAGTGTCACCCATATTAGCCTGCCTCTTATTTCTTACCCATAAGCTCTTGACTTGTTCTTCATTTCCTCTAGTTAGACCTTGATACATTCCAGTTGCTCTCTCACATGAGGAACAATTCCATCACTTTACCTTGTTGGTCTGTCTGTCTTTCCTACAAAGCACTCAGCCATCCATGACAGCGTTCCCAATTATATGAACTCTCCCACCGTGCCTCAGTAATTGCAATGAGATCACAGCCCTGTGGTCACACCCACATCTCTAACTGTTCCTGTTTACTGTCCACGCTGTGTTTTGTTGATGTAGAGGCATTTCAGAGAGGCAATTGGGCACTCCCAGAGGGGTACAAGATTGTCCACCACAAGCATACATACCCATCAAATGTATACCCATCAGCTTAAAAAACATAACTGGTCCATCAAGTATTGATGAAGCCAGGTGAACTTCAACCTCCTGAGCTGCTAAATGTAAAAATATCTCCTAGCATCCCATTACATTTGAACCAAACTTCACTTAAATGCCACATCAAGTCATTCAAGCTGCAAATGACTGTCACACAGGAAATTGTGCCATTGGGTAGGCAGACTCCCATGCACAATAAACATGGTCAACACTTATCCCTGCTGGGTTTCTCTGCAGTCCCTGCCTAATCAGAACATTTGCTCTCCCTGATGGATAAGAAACCATTTTCCTTGCTTACTTATTTAGCTCTCTATTGAGTTTGATTAACTGTAGTAAAGGCAAACCAATCTTTTGTGTTTGTGTAAAATGAAAAAAAAAAAAGAACAAAGTTAGCTTTAATAGATGCTCAGCTGGAATGCACTTACCAAGTGAGAGAGCTAGACAAAAGAATTCAGGCAGCTTTAAACACCACCAGGAACATGCTGAGATCATCAATGCTTCTACCTGTTTAAAGGGAAAAAAACAAATCCACCCACACCCAGTGAAGAGGCTTTCTGTTTCTCTGAAGTTCTGCCTATGAAGGCATCAAGCACTCGTAAGTTTTTCTTGTGTCTTTCACGTTTCCACAGGCAAAGATGGGAGACATTAGGAAGAAAATATCCAAAGGAACAGCAGCAAGAATGAGAGGGACATGAATCTCTAAATTAGTGAGAATATTTCCTCCACTGTGAGTAAACTTGCCTCTAAACTTGGATTTATTGTAATGGAACATTTTTTACATCAATAGCCTTTCATGAGGATTGTTAAGATTGCATGAAATTCATGACCAGTATGAAATTAAGAAGCTTCTGAGTAATGAATTTCAGTGAGCCACTTATCATTTCAAGGTAGCAGCCTGAGAAAATCTTTCTCTCCTATGTTCTAATTACAGTGTTGGCAACAGTGGGAATCACAAAAGAAAGAATGCCTGACATTATGTAATGCCCATTAGAAGCCTTTAGTAATAGATAGAGGTACTCAGGCCTTCTAGACTATGGACAGCCAGGTATTAGCCCAACCTCAGTCTTAGCAATGTGTGAAACAGGACAGCTTGACCAGGAAGAAGTCAAAGTGTAGCAAGAGTTATTTGTCCTGATACCTAGAGTACTCCAGGTCCTGAATGGTTGCTACACTGGTTTTGGCTTCTTAACAAAAATTTTAAACGGCAGAAATGCTTAAATCATCCTTATTGTAAGACAAAATTTGATGTTCATTTGCTATAATATCTCTAACAACAACTTTGGGATGGCTGTATGTCTCCAGCCTCTCCTAGCAGGAAAAAAGATCGCTTTACCTTCAAGTTCCTTATTTATGGTGTCACTATTGTAGCTTCACTTGTGCTATCCAGAAACAACCTGCAGAAGCCACTGGCATAGGAAGATGGTGTTTTCTCACATTTTCACCGCTTAATTTTCAGACTTAGGCCCTGCTCACACTAGAAGGCTCACTGGCATTATAGCTGTGCTGGCATATCCAAGTCAGCAGAGCTGTTCCCTTTAGATCCAGCAATCCTCATAGAAGAAGGGGTTTTGCTGGCAGCATTACACAATCTCTGAGCATTGCAAGCTAAGCTAACAGAAGTTTGAATAGTTATAACCACATCAGGCTCGTGACTGGCAGCAGTATGCAAAATCAAAGCATGTGCATTTTTGCACTCTGGGACGCTGCAGCAACATCGACAGAGCTTTGGAATATAGCACTGTATTGATCTGAAATGCTCAGACAGTAAAATAATTTTAAAAGAATCCTGTGATTTTCTCCACAGCTGTTAGTAAGCATACAGTTTCCATAACTTAACAAAAGATTGTAGGGGTGTTTTGGGGGTTTTCTTTTGATCCATTGATCTCAAGGCCAGAAAGGCCCATTATTTTCACCTAGTCTGATCTCTACATAATTGGGGAATTACACAGAAGAGAGCAGTGCCAGGACAGGACCGCCACTAATTTGCAATGACCCTTGACAGGGTAGTTCACCTGTCAGCACACCATGGCTTCATTTGTGAGACAGTGAGGATGCACATGTATCTTTTAGAAGCAACTGTTTATGAGCTGCTACGAGAAATCTTGGAGGAGAGTGCTGTGTAAAGCATCAGAAGGAAGATACTGTGACTGTATACCATTTTTCATATTTTGTGAGCAGAAAGACTCACACAGTTAAAACGGAACTCCCACATGGACTGTAAGAAACTGTTACGTGGGACTGAGGTAGAAGGGACCTACTAAATACTGTGCTCGCTTTAATGTTGCCGAAATGAACTAAAGTACTGGGAATGACTGCATGATCCTACAAACTGGGATTCTTGTGTAAGAATGAAAGGAATTTCCTGCAAATCTGCAAATTCTCCTCATCAGTGAAGAAAACCTGCAGTGCATATCTACAGAAATAAATGGCAGCAGAGCTTGACACCATTCATCACCAAAGATAAATGACTGTCAGAAAAACAGCCCTGCAGTGGTGGACTACCAGTACTGATTCCATCAGAAATCAAACCTTGCTTTCAGACAAAGCACAGCTTTTCCAACAGGTGCACAGCAATGCTCTGTAACCTCTATTCCAGGCGGCTTTGAACCTCAGCACCTCATAGGTAGTGGAACAAATTGCCTTGGTGGTCCCAGGGTATCCCTTGTACCTAAGTTTCCCACTTACCCACCATGTGCAAATGATCGAAACAAATGCTACAATCTGATGCCATGGAGCTCTCGACAGCTGTCAACTCATTAAGTTCTATTCACTGGCTCCCCACCTCCTTGCCAATGTATTACATAAATTGCTTTTCAGCTGGCAGCCTTTCCCTTTGCCTGAAACCAGTTTGCATTGAGTGTGCTTAAGTCCATTGCCTTCCCCCCCCTCCCCCCCCCCCTTTTTTTTTTTTTCTTTAAAATGCATTTATTCCCTTCCCTTTGGTGATTTTCCTTCTTTTGCAACAGTTTGGATGGGCTGCAGGATACTGTTTCATTATCAAGCTACAACTGGAAATGAATATTTTATAATAGCTGAACAGAGGTTTGGCTGTAAATGATTACATCCTAATTAAACAAAACAATAGGAAGACAGAAAGAAAAATGAATTTAATTAATGAACTATTGATGCAATTTACAGACAAGTGCCTTCCCATTTAGAAGGGAATTCCTGCAATTTTATAGAAAGAGCTGGAGTTTCACCACCACCTTCCTGATTTATATAGTGATGTTTATCCTATCTCATTTCTGTCTTTTCAACCTCTTTAAAATTGCTTGAAAGCATGTCTGGTATCCATCCATCCAAAGTAACAGATGCAAGTGCTCCAAATGCAAATATATATTTATAATTATTGTGCATTAGGAACACGTGAAAACAGAGCATACGTGCAGATATGCTAGCTCAAAATCCATCTAAGTCTTGATTCTTGCCTCTAGCATTACATCCTAATTAATTAATCTTGCTGGAACATGTCCAGAGGAGGGCAACAAAGCTGGGGAGGGGTTTGGAGCACAAGCCATATGAGGAGAGGCTGAGGGAGTTGGGATTGCTTAGCCTGGACAAAAGGAGGCTCAAGGGAGACCTTATTGCTCTCTACAACTACCTGAAGGGAGGTTGGAGACAGGTGGGGGCTGGTCTCTTCTCCCAGGCAACCAGCACCAGAACAAGAGGAAACAGTCTCAAGCTGCACCAGGGGAGGTTTAGGCTGGATGTTATGAAGGGATTCTTCACAGAGAGAGTGATTTGCCATTGGAATGGGCTGCCTGGGGAGGTGGTGGAGTCACCATCACTGGAGATATTTAAGAAGAGACTTGATGGGGTGCTTGGTGCCATGGTTTAGTTGATTAGATGGTGTTGGATAATGGGTTGGACACGATGATCTTGAAGGTCCCTTCCAACCTGGTTAATTCTAGTCTATTCTATTAGCCAGTTATTTATGTTTGTTCACAGAGAAAGAATGAACACAAGCAAAACATTCAGAAGTACTTTTCTCTCACTTGTGCTCACTGAGTGGCAAGCATCAGGAAGTGGTTTTACCTAGATTTTGTATTTCATAGCTCTTAGTGGGCTTTTCCACCACAACTGGCTTATCAGCTTTTAAACTGCTTTGGTTTGGGTTTTTTTTACAATATTACATGGCAGTGAGTTCCACATTTTGTGCAAAAGTACTTCCTCTTGTCTGATCTCAACCTGCTGCTGCTTTACTTCACTTCTGCAACTTGGTTGCGTGAGAAACAGGGAGCAGTCATTATGTAGTCACAATTTCTCTGCACAGACTGCTGTTTGGCTATCTTGAAGCCTGAAGAATTCCAGACTATTTAACCTCTTCTCATGTGGAAACCATTGTGTATCCTTAATCATCCTTGCTAATCTCTTCTACAGCTTTTTTATCTGTCATAGATTTTTTGTTTGGAGAGCTAAGTCTGAGTTCAGCACAGAAGGCAGAGCACAACACAGATTTAGACAGTGGGACAATGATATTTTCAGTTGCTTTTTCATGGGGTTTCGTTTGCTTGTTTTTCCCCTAATAATCTGTAGATATATCTTGCCTTCTTAAATGTTAATACATGTCCAAAAGCAACCTAATCTGGCCATTTTTTCAGCACAGAAACTAATTTTTTGATGTTGAGTGTGGTTAAGCACATACAAAACCCAGTGCCCAATAATGCATTTCTTTGTTGTCCTTTCTGACATTTTTATCATTAAAGGCCCTACAAAAGGAGAAATTTACTGATTCTTGAGATGCTTCAGAATGTCATCCACTAAATCATATATGGTGTGGGATCTACAATGAAATGATAAAACATTTGAGAGGATGCTGGATTTCTCAGTCTTTCTAAGTTCAATGAGCTGACTCCTTTCTGATGTTGCAGAAGGCACCTGTGTAAGCCCATGGAATGCCTGTCTGGTTCACAGAGTCAGAAGGCAGAAGCAATATGCTGCAATGTGGCATCATTCAAAACAGACTGGAACAATCCTACTGGTGTGTACAAGATCAGAAAACAGAGAGAAGACACAATATTTAGATTAGAAATGTGAAATGTATACCCATGCATTCCAGAAGTGGGGCCAAACTGTATGAGCTTCTCCAACCTGTCCTCTTATCTCTTTTTGCTAGTAAATGTTCTTTATATTGTGCATGTTTTAAAGTGAATCACACTTCAATATACAGTGTCAAATATACATATCAAATTAAAAGATGAGAATAACCCTGAACTTTCTAGAAAACCACAGCTGTACTTTATAGTACAAGAGACAGTTGAAAAGGGGAAAACTAAGCCATCCCTTCCTCAAATAATTTGTATCATTTAGAGTGATTGTGACATTTCACTCTGGAGTAAACTCTACTGTCCACTGGGCAGCAGTGATGAAAGAGTTTTAAGGAAAGTTAGTAAGGACAAAGAGAATGCACACAAATAAATCGAAACCCCACACCTCCAAGCAAGCCACAGGATCTGCTTCCATGTGAAATGCAGCCTTTAGAAACCTGAGAGAGAAGCTCTTGTCAGGCCATAATTTGACTAACAGTACCAGTAGGAAAATCTCTGCAGAAGGAAGAAAAGTCATTGTCCTGAAAGCATATAACCTATAGCGTTCTACAGTCACAGTTTCTTTAAATCCCATACAGTATGTGAATGAAAACACAACTATATCATTCCATGCCTTGCAACTGATTTGAAGAAAAGAAAATTTCTCATCCACTTCAGCAAAAGAGAGAAAAACACACCTGGAGTGAGCAAATTAAGTAAATGGATAATAGACAAGGCATGTTTGGAAGGGAGACAGATGCTTTTTACAGACTTCACTTCCCTCTCCCCCTATGCTGATTTGCTTTCTAGCTAGGAGGGTAAATGGGAGACTTTAGTCTCCATTTCACACTCAGTGTTCCCACCTGGAGCCCAGATCTGTCACAGCCTTCCTGCTCCTAGTGTGTCCCACCCTTGCAGTATTACTGAAGCTCATGGGCTTTGTTCTCCTAATTTCAACATTATTTCTGTTTTTCACTGCCACCCTTTCTTCTTTTAGACTCTAAGAAAAGCTGAATGACTCTTTCATGCCAACAATGATACTAATCTTGACTTTAACACAGGCTTTTACATTTGGAGGGGAAAGATCTCACATTATCAGAGAACATACAGCCTATATATGAAGATACCACAGATATTACCTGAATTTTAAAACCAACAATATTACTCACAGCCTCTAATCAGATCAAAAACCTGTTATTTAGATTCTACAGTATCAACAGGATGAAAGACACCCTGTTCCAAGTACTGTTGCTCAGGCAAACAAGCAACATATTTAGTAGAGCAAACAAGGGAATAGCATCTTAGTTTTATGATAAATGGTGATGCTAAAGCATTAGCTTTTATTCTATGCTGGAATAAGATCAAATACTCTTTAAAAACATCTCAAAAAAATAATTACATCAAAGTATCAGTATTCAGATGTTAACAATTTGCACCCAAATTTTGGAGATACCATTCTGTATGTGTATGACAGCAAAAACCCACAAGACACCTTGGAGGGTGTAGTGTCTAGAAAGGGTTAACCCCATGAAAAGGATACAGGCTTAATATTCTTGCTTCTGAATAATTAAAAGCAGGGGATTTCCTCCTGAATCTGGAGATGCATCAGGAACATAGGAACAAGAACCTACAGCATCTCCTTCAAGGAGCATTGTCCTGATTGCAATCTACTGTGGTGAGAGAGCTACTCACCTCCTCCACACAGCAGAACACACACCATCGTTTGTGCCTCCCATCCACTAATTTGGGCAGAACATGCCATGAGCAGAGGGTAATGTGAATGGTGGAAGGAAGACAGCTTTAGGAAACACCAGCTATAGCCAGGATTACTAAAGGTGTGGAGAAAGTATGGACAGAAGAAGATGGTTTTCCTAAACATGGATTCCTTAAGCTGGTTAGCCTGGAAGATTTCCAAAGAGGCTAACAAAGGCTGAGTTAAGGAAAGCAGTTAGTGAAGGATTAGCACTAACTGAGACTGTACCTTAATAATCTACAAAATAATACTGCCCCAAGATGATACTTTCACGCTTGCAGGACTTTCTGACAAGAACAATTTCAGTAAAAAAGAAGGCAGAAAGAGAGAGAACAAAAATGTAATTGCCAGCCTATCAGCTCCACTATCATAATTACTTTCAAACTCTGACATGGGTAGAATCAGATGAACACCAAATCAATTTTTGCAGCCAGCAATCAGTGCATTCTTAGCTTATAAATTAAAATGTCACTGGTAGAGTGAGTAGAAAATAATGCCTGTTTCACTATTTTATACTGCAGAGAGAGCAACTTCCTTCTTTTCCTTCTGTTTGTGAGTGGTGCTTGTACATCCTTAAACACTATGCAACACATCACACTCATCTAATCAAACCAAAGTTTGCACAGCTGGATGCCACACATGAAAACATAAGAAATTATACAGTAGCTGTGGTGGGGTAGGGTTATCCCCCTTCTCCCTGCTGGCATCCAGAGCCCTAATCTAGACATGAGGAAGTGGTGGCATGAGATTTTCTCCTGCATCTGCACTTCATGCACTGCTGGGAATTTGCTGGCTGCACACAGCTTAGGGGGAGGAAATGCCATACGGCTCCACTCCACTGCCTTCCCCTTCATTCCTTTCTGACCTGCAGTGAACCTCCTCAGGCTACAGTGAGTAGAAGGCTCCTCAGTAAAATTAAAATTCTGAAAAAAAAAACCAAACCAACCAACCCCACACCAATGTTTTAAGGCCAGAAACCACTCACTGTGATTTCTTTCAGGACTAAAGTGATTAAACTGATGAATCAGTACCATATGTGGAAACCTGACCCACACTAATACAGTGCTTAATTTCATATTACCTTCTATGCCTCATTTCTGAGTCTGAGTAGGAATAGTTTAATGGGCCATTCTGGGTCCCATAATTTGCCTATCACTTTGCACTCTCTATTTCAAAGCACAAACTCTGTGGCTGAGGGGTACATCACCAGGCTGATGAGTTTACCTATCTTGTAACTACAACTGTCAAGACACTTCATTCTTTTCTCCTTTTTAGGAGCTTATGCACTTTATGTGTATTTTGTCCTCTTTAAGTGCATTGCCTAATCTTTACCTAATGACTGAGATTGTTTGTCCTCATATATTGTGACTAGTCAAGCCCCAAATTCCCTGTTTGTGTTCTGACTAGCTCTAGTGTCATGCATACTTTCCAAAAGATAAAACTACAACTTCCTCTCCCATCCATCCCAGATGGAAAGGAGCTGTGAAGATCAACACTGGATGAACTTGATTGCTTCAAAACTCTCCTCCAGGGTTGCAGTTTCAGATACCACTGAATCACAGAATATTAGGGGTTGGAAGAGACCTTTAGAGATTGATTCCAGCTCCCCTGCCAAAGGAGGCTCACCTAGGGCAGGACACACAGGAATGCATCCAGGAGGGTTTTGAAAGTCTCCAGAGAAGTAGACAAGAACATCTAGCTGAACAAGACATCCAGCTATGTTAGAATGGCCAGCTAATAACTTTTAACACATTTCTGTAACAGCCAGTGTTAGTATTGAGAATTTTGCCTTGAGTGTTATCTTTGAAGAGGATTTTTCTCCTACTCTTTGCAGCCTTCAGAAGCTGAGATATAAACTTCTTGAAATCTGAATATAAAATACTTTCTTATTTAGTAAAATTTGAAGTACCTATCACTTTAAACCAACCAGGAGCCATGATATAGGATTTTTTTCAGTGTTGCATTTAGAAGTCTCTGTCTTCCTTATAGTTGATGACTCCTCTAGTTCAGAAAGAGAAATTTCACTTTAAGTGGAGCAGCCTACTCTTTGTCTAGTCAGCAGGGCACTTTGGCCTCATATAATGTGACTAGCTATATGAACAAAAGGTCTTATCTTGTATATTTATTGATGAGTCTGCTACTGTCTGCCACAGGGAACTCTGTATCTTTTTTGCAAGAGCTTCTTACACAGCTATGCTGCCTAAGAGCTGACAACTCATCACACTGAAGGTGAGCAGAGTTGTAAGACAGCAGTCCTTTGCTATCTCTGTGATAAAGACATCAATACAGTACTTAAATGGCAGTAGGTGTAGACACATCATGTACACAAATCACAGAAAAGCAAGGAGGAAACTCTGGAGGTAGGTGAGCTAGAGCTCTACATCATATAGAGTCATCAATATACTTATTCTCCCAGACTTGTTCATCCAGAGGACTCCCCTTGAGGACAGAAATGCACTTCTAACTTTCAGTTATAGCTTATTACCAGTTGGGTACGGAGCACTTCAGGCCATGCAATTCTTTAAGTACATACTTTCCCAGCCTCCTCTTTGCAATCACAATACAATTTCAGAGAGCAATCATACCTCCTTTAAGCCTTCTGTATGCAAGCTAAAGAAGCTATAATGTAACATAACTCTTCTAAGACCGATTCCCCATCCACAACTACGTCCTTCAAAACTTTCTCTGTACCTATGTCACGCTCTAGCAGTCATTCTAGAACATGTGCACCAGAACACTTTGAAACAACACTGTGGGAGCTTAGAGAATTTCGTTTAATAAAAGACTTTAGAGAACAATCCTGCTGTAGTAAAATGGTAGGTCAATTTGTGTGACGAGGTTTAAGATGTCTTGTCTTCCACAAGAAGAGGAATGCAGCTAACTATGTTCTGTCAGATAGAAAACTGTGTTTCCTATCAGTTTTAACTAGGTTGGTATACACAGACTATGAAAAAAGGGCAAAACTAGTTTTAAGGAAGGGATTTCTAGTGGCTTAGACGCAATGAAGTTGAAGGATCAGCCCCACATAGTCTTGGATGATTCCAAAGCAAGCATCTACAAAACAGCTGGAAACAGAAATGTGTGCCTTGACTAAGCAGAGAAGGAAGTAAAGAGATCAAGCTGCAAAAAAAGGCAGCTACTTCTAAGGCTGCCATCTTTTATCTCTGAAGAAACACAAGAACGGGAACTGATAACTGTTTTGATATGTTATCGGCTATAACTCTATTACAGACATGCAATACAGAGTAAGGCCTTAGAAATTCCAAACTTACAAATCAAATATAATGAATAACTGAGAAAGCCTCACTTTCCATTTCAATTCTCTTCTTCTTATCTGCCATGCTAATATTTAGAAAGTAATTATTGCTCTTGATGATTAAACCTTTTTTTCTCCTCTTGAAATGACTGATTTTTCTTTTGAAGTCTGCATCACCCTGAAGGGAAAATCCATTTCTCAGCAGATTTTTCCCCCCCTTATTGCCTAGCAAGTAAGGGGATTAGAAAAAGTAGAATAGAATGACAGTAAAAAGGGTGAATTGGAAGAGTGAGCAAGAAAAGACCAATTTTTAAAAATTTTATTTTATTTGAGGACTGTCTTTAGGAATTTGTGAACAGGCAGAAATGGAAAATGATGAGCTCATTGTGTAGGGCATGGCATCTCATGCTGCAATCTGGAGTCCTTATACTGCGGTGAATGGGTGCTACTGACAGCTCATTGCTGGTGTGAGGTTAAAATGAGTTCTGCATCAGCAAGCCAGGCCTATCAGGACTTGGCATCTTCATTGTACCACAGTACATATAAAACTCTTTGCAGAATTACTCCAGCTGAGTTAATTCTCCAAGATAAACACAAAGGTCTGTTCTCCTATAGTCTGAGTGTCATGACCAAGTTAACCTGGCCTGGAGGGAATGGTATTCATGCCATAGAGGCAAAAGAAGTTGGAGGAACCTAGATGGCTGTATATTTTGTCAATATTAAGAGAGTAAACTTTGGAATCTGAGCTGTGATTATATCCAATTCATGGTTTTCCGACAGTATCATCTATAATAAAAGGCAAAGTAAATACACAATGCAAGTATCCTTAGCTGTCATATATAATCTCATCACATAGTTTATGAGCATGCCTCCATACTGCTGCAAATGTAGATCATTACTGCAGTCTGCTCTTGCAGAATGGAAAGCAGTAGGTGTGCACCATTAAAGACAAAACTTTCTCCATAGTCCCTTCTCTACATGAGGCTGACAATGTGGAAACTTCAAAGCACTCTTGAGTAAGAGTGAACAAAATGCCATATGTTGAAGACATTCCCTTTTTCTCACAAAACTCTAAACCCCAAACTCATCAGTGATTGTTTTGCATGGGGAACAAAAAAACTCCCAAAACCCAGAGACAGTTCTTACAAGAGAACATACTGACCATGACTCTCTGATAAACTCTCTAATAGCCACAAAAGCAGCTGCTCAAGCCAGAATATATTTCACACAGGCAGGCTGGAGGACAGCCAGCTTTGGATGAAGTGACTGGCTTATTTCAGGATATGAAGTGTTTCTCCTTGACAGCAAACCATGCTGACTGTCCTTGGGGAGACGCTATAAAGTGAGTTAAGAAACCTTGATCAGAATTGAGACATAGCATCAGGTTTGGATTTTATAATGTATGGCCACTCAATGCCCTTGCAGCATTGCAAAGTAGCTTTCTAAGTGAAATCTGAAATTAAATAAAGGTCTTCAGCTGCTAAAGCATGCGTGCATTTCTTGGACTCGTTGTTAGTGCTTGGTAGATCATCAGCAAGTTTTGTCATTGTCATCTTCCTTATTTTAAACACAGTGCTTCTGAAATTAACAAAATGACTTGTTTCTCCCTTGTGCTGGACCATTTGCATAATTATAAAGAGGGTTCATGGAAGGACGTCAATCAGATAATTCCCACATGCAAATTAAAGACCTTTTAATTAACATGGCAGGACGTGTATGAAAACCATGCTAATGTAGTAGAAGATATCCCTGTGGCAGTTCAGCTTCCTGCCTTTCTCTCACTTCACTTTACCACTGCTGGCCTCTGCTTGGGCAAGAGAGGGTGGTAGAACAGGTTTTAAAATGTTACTCGGTGGAACAGGAGAGAATTGCCTTACTCGTAATCATGTTTCAGGCAATAGCCAATCTGATTGATGAAACAACTGTGTCTTGCCATATCAGGGTAAAATTGTGAGAAGAATCTAATTTCCAGAAAGCCCTTGCACTCTTGAATCAGTTTGCTTACAGTTGCCCTACTGAAAGATGACTTCTCTCTCCCATCTTCTGCAATAACACAGACTCTCTTTTCAAAAGGCCTACCTTGCTTCTCTGCTTGCAAGTAACAGCCCCACAGAACAGCTTCTGAAAAGCAGATACAAGTAGAAAAGGAGTCTGGATATTTGGTAGTACCTTAGGTTACATCTGATAAAAACCAGATCTTTAGCTTTCATAGATACAAGCTGGTCACCAATTTCAAAACCAGAATTCTGTTTTTCTGAGTATAAAGATACTATTTGGTTCTTTACAGAAGCATTGCATTAAAGACAACAGAAGAGATGGATCCTTATTTACTACCATGGCATCCTGTCAACTTTCTAAACTACTGAATGGATTTTCAAAAGTAGGTCTTGCATAGGAGAAACAGCATGTGTGTGTAATCTAGCAAAAGAAACCAAAAGGTTTGATTTTAGGTGTAAACTGCTCCTGAACTGGGACCTGAATCATGAGTCTCTAAGTCTCAAAATGGAGATGCTGTGTGAGCATGTCAAGACTCCACTGTGAAGGTATCAGCTGCTCTGGCATTGCTCTGAAACCCTCCCTGGGAAGCTACACTGCTCCTAGCAGCTGCTTCTCAGGAAGAAAACTCACTGTTTGCCTTAGGAAAAAATAATAACAATAATAAAAAAAAGAACCTGTTGTTTCTTCTAGACCACAATATTTCAGCAGAATGTACATTTATTTAGCTGATGAAGGAATGTAACAGTAGTTACTGTTACAAAATCCAAACTGTTTTAAAGAAAATGAGAAAATCATTTTTGCTGAATGTACTCAGATTGTATTTAAAAAAACAACAACCTTAAGCACTCCCTAAAGAAATGAACATGACTTTCACCAACAGGAATAATCTCCTACCAACTGACAGGATGAACTGGTATTGGTCTTTGTAGCAGTATCTCTCAGTTATATTAATGCCATTACCAGGCAACCTGAGCAAACCATAACAATAATGACAACAACAACAACATTTTGGAAAGCTAAAAGATAGATTTGGTACAAGTCCAGCCACTCTACTGGGAGGTCTTCTTTGTAGTTACTCTGCTTCCTACTACTGATGTACGGAGCATGACCTAAATTCATGGACTAAGTACAAAAGGGGGAATCACAAACACCTGTCATAAGATACACTGCTTTCTCCCTGGAGCTCATGATGAGATTCTGCACCATATTGTTCTCATCTCTGCTCTTGGGACAAGTCACTGCTCCATCATCTCTTATTAGACAAAACTTGCAATGGGACAGTGTGAATGAATCCAACTGAGACACAAGCCTCGGAGAGCTGCAAAGTTTGCAAGGATGTCAATTAAATCTCCCACATTGTGTGTATAACCTCCAAATTACTGGAGTTTTCATCCACTTACAGGCATCTAAGAACCAAAGATTACAACAATGACGAACCACTGTGCGTGCATTCCTGAGCCTCTGCATTCAACCAGTCTGTAGAACGGTTCCAGCCGATCAAAAGTTTTAAATGTTACTTCTGTGGTAGTCAATGAAAAGCAGGAGCTCATTCTCAGCAGGCTATTAGTTTTATAATTATTATTAATACTGGTTTCTTTATTATGTAGCACTAGCAAAGTAAACTCAAGCTTTTTCAGCACATTTTAGCTTTAACGAAGCAATTATTTGAGTCAAAATCATTTATCAAATCGAGCAACTCCTAGCACAAATTATATTACTGACTTGAAGTCTTTGTTTTTCAAATAGTACGGCATAATAACTTCTTGAAGAATTAGTAATCAATGTGTCACTTCTGTAAGTAATTATTTTACTTGAAACAAGTAATAAGTCTGTGTTCCCGTTTGAGGGCACACATAATTGTAATGTATTGTTAATTCTGCAGTCTTTTGTATAGAATGAATATACAACTTTAATGATCACAGGAAACTATCGAACTATCTCAAGTGTATGTTTTCTGCAGGAAAAAAAACTGACAGAAGAGCATACTGAATGTCTTCTTAAGTTTCAAACTTCAGCTAAAACCACAATTTATTGAAACGCATTCTGTGTGTGGTGTTTGTGTGCATGCTCAGCACATTTCAAAGTGTGTGAAATTCTGTGAAAAGGTTTTTTTTTTCTGTTTTGAAAGAAAATTATAAGGCTAGAAGAACTTAGAATCAGATGTGTTTGTTGCTTATTGCTTGTCTCTTCCATTGCATTTGCTGTCAGACCAGGAGCACAGCACAGGGCTCTTCTCTGCCTCAGTTTCACTCTCTTTAAAGTGAAGAAAACAAAATCTATCTTAGGGGCAAAGAACATTGATGTCACAACTTATTGTTTGCTAAGCACTTAAGGTCAGTAATAGAAGTTCTCAATGAAGCACAGGGCATTGCTTGTTTTTAAAAGATAATCAATTAAAACAAAACACAATAAAACTTTCCTGTTACAAGATATGTCTTAGGACACATTTATAACACATTAAACCATGATGTCACATTTTCACACAAAATGAAACGCATAATTTACACTGTGCATGGACACAACACCACAGTATGAGCTATGACTTCCATCCTTGGAAGTGGTCAAGAGTTGATGGATGTGGCCCTGAGCAACCTGATATGACTAGACCTCCTTTGAGAAACAGTTAGTGTAATTCCATGTTATTTCACACTCGTAAGAGCCTTCTTGGGCTGGACCAAATATTCCACATTTCACAAGTGCGAACCCCATAAGAACACACAAACAGAAAGGACATCAGTGAAACCCTCAGTCTAAAACACCACCTGGCAGCACACATGGTGCAGTCAAGCCTATGCTTTGAGAAAACTCTGGTCCCAGAGATGATTAGACATATTACCTTATGACTGTGCCTCTGCAAAGAAGTCTTGCCTCACAGCTGGACTTCATCTGGGAGCATTGTCCTGTGTTAATTCAGCCAGATGGCCTTTCTATTGCAGCTAGCTCATGGAACTTGCACAACTGTGCAGGACTGCCTGTAATGTCTTCTGCCAGTACAGAAAGGAACCATTTATCCCAGACTCCAGAAGTACAGGTGCCACTGTTGTGTCTCTGTCATCACCTTTTGCAGCCCAGTGCTTATAGCACCATGCTGGGGCTTTAATTAACTACTGACAGAAGAGAGAACAGCAGCTACTCAGCCATCAGGAAAGACTGAGATCACTTGTCATGCACCATTGCCACAAGTCCAAGATGAAGCCAGGTCTCCAAGCTGGACATCTATGTTGCTCTTATTTTGCCTGTTTGTTTGTTTGTTTGAGGTTTGATGCCTATGTGGTTAATTTGAGAGCGATAAATAGCTTTTTGAGAAAACTAATTTGTACACAGCTGCAATTAATCAGAGTGTGGAGAAGAGTGCACCAGAGCTGAACACCCGCTGAAACAGATGGCTGAGCTGCTGCCACACACCCCTGTGCTCCTGCGAAGGTTAAGCCAAATTGCAGAGCCCTGGGAATTGGAGCTCGCACACATGCTGGCTCTCCCCACATCAGGCCTGCTAGGGAAAAGCTTGAATGATTTTCACCTGGAAGCCTCCTGGGGCTTGCAGCCATTACTTGAGGAATATAATAACCACTGGCAGGGAAAAAAAAGGCAAAAAAAAAAAAAGCTGCAACTGTGCAACTGCAGAGCTGAATTTTAGCATCTAGTCCTGCTCCTGGCTCTCTGTCTTATACTGCCTGGTCTTCAAAACTTCCCTGATACAAGAACAACAACAAAAAAACAAACAGCCAGATGGCAGCTGCTGTTTACAGCAAAGCAACCTGAGAAGAATCCAGTAGTCTTAGTTGTTTCTATTGGTTTCCATCTGAATATGACAAAAAGTTAACATTCCCAAAGAAATATAAGTTGGGGTCCGTTTGCTATTGTTTGCACAATAACGAGTTTGTACAATAACAAGGTAATATTCTTAAAGAAACAGAAGTTGTGGAGCACAGAGAGAAACATAACATTTTCAAGCTTCAGGACTGCAGGGTGGCTCCCTGCAGACCTTGGGGACAGAAGTGCAGCAGTACTGAAAGATGATGTGCTGATCCAAGTGGTAACTGTGAGAGTTGGTGCCAAACAGAACTTCACAGTATCACACAGTATCACCAAGGTTGGATGAGACCTCAAAGATCATCGAGTCCAACCTGACGCCACTGACCTCATGACACCAAGTGCCACGTCCAATCTCCTCTTGAACACCTCCAGGGATGGTGACTCCACCACCTCCCTGGGCAGCCCATTCCAATGACTAATGACTCTCTTGGTGAAGAACTTTCTCCTCACCTCCAGCCTAAACTTCCCCTGGCGCAGCTTGAGGCTGTGTCCCCTTGTTCTGGTGCTAGTTGCTAGAGAGAAGAGACCAACCCCTTCCTGGCTACAACCACCTTTCAGAACTTCTCTGAAATGAAAGAAAAATTTCATTTTGTGGCTTGAAAGATGGTTATTTTTCAACTTACTCACCATTTGCCTGAGGTGCACCTGAGTTAACCAAGAAGAGGTTTAGAATTCGCTGTAAAAGTCTTGTCATTTAAGCCAAACAACAGGTGAAATTTGGAAAGAGGCTTATTGTTTGAAACTGGAATTTCTTTCTAATACATATATGCTCTTCTACATAATTGCTACCAGATGACTAATATCCTTTAGGTATTACTGCTAAAGTGAGTCTTAAATGCAAAAGAACAGTGATTGTGCAAATGCCGCAGCTATTATGAATGATTCTTCAAAGGTCAGAGTAAAAGGTCCTCCCACATGTGCCATTATATTATGGATGATAGTTACAAAAGAGACTAGTGTGAGACATACCAAAACCACAAGACCATGTAATCTCTGCTTTAATGTTGTTGACTTCAAAACTGCTAGAATCAATTTTCCTGATGTGATGGAGAAACAAATAACAATACACAAGCCAGCTCCTGACTGTATAATCTTCCTGCAGCCATGAGAAGAGGATTTAATTTTACTCACTATTCTCCTTTCATATAAAAAGGCAGAGTCCTCCAGCAATACCTTGAGTAAGAGCACAATCAGAGTATAATCAGGTGGCATTAAAACCTATTAAAGTCCCTCCAGCAAATCCACATCAGATAATTAGGGTCAGTTTTCTACTTCTTTCTTCCTTGATAACTCTTCAATAGCTTAAATAATTTGTTACTATCTTGCAAAGGAGAAATGAGGAAAAGGACATTCACAAATGGTTGCTTAAAGTTGTAAGCACTGAAGCAGGCACTCTGGCAATTCTCAGAGCAGAAAGATACCTGAACATATCTTTAAGGGGACTGAACTAGTGAACCTCAGAGTAGAAAGGCTTTTTAAGACTCTGCACAAATTTAACGTGCTTTTTCTTCTAGCCAAGGCCTTGCTTTCCTCAGACACAAAAGTTACAGTGGTGACCTAAATAAACTCACAACGAGCATTGTTTTCTTCCTTTACCCAAAGTACATGTAAATGTGTTCAACAGGTTATTGTCTTTAACACTTGTTGCAGGCAAGCAATAGGACTCACAGTTCCAAGATGATCAAAATAAAAGCAAGGCCCAGAGTATGGTGACTGACACTTCTGAAGGTAAAGAATCACAGAATCACCAAGGTTGGAAGAGACCTCAAAGATCATCAAGTCCAACCTGTCACCACAGACCTCATGACTAAACCATGAGATGCAGTTCTGGGCTGAGAAGTTGAGAGAATCTCCATGTGGTCAATAATGACTGCACACATAACATGAAAAACCCAAGCAGGAGTTCGCATGATACTTTAGCAATGATAAAAATCTGTGTTATTGCAGAATTTACAGAACAAAAGCATAGTGTCTTCTGCTATTAAACTTCGACAAAGATAAAGCTACAGATGAAGTGTAATTTAGTTATTTTGGTCAGAAACCCAGACTTCTAGTTACTGCTCCTGACTCTGATATTAGACTTTACCTTATAGACCCAACACTATCATAGCATCTGAGCACCTTTTATGTTTTATCCTCATAGCTGACAGTAAAGACTTTTAACTTCACTTTCAGGAAGGGAACAAAGGCACCAAAAGGCTAACTGTCTTCCTTATGATCATATGGGAAATTCATAACAGAAATGAACTGACTCTCTTCTCCCAAGACTCAGGTTTTGAACTTTCTTCTTTGCTTGAATCCTCTCAAATGGCCATAACCTCAGTTAACTCTAGATTTTCACCAAGATGGGTAAGAGGACTGAATTTTAAAGCCTCCTGAGCTGCTAGAATGAAAGACTTTAAACAAAAGTTCAGTGTCTTACAGTAATCATTGGCCTCATACCTTGCAGTAGTAAAACAAAATAACATCACCCCAGCATGTTATTCTTTAGATAAACTGCTCTTATTATTTCTTCTGCTTTTGCATTTCTGCAATGCGCAACTCCGTAACACTCAGGCTTCTCCTTGCTCCATGCCACAGTTAAGAATTACTCTGTAGCACCTTCCAGTGCAAACTCTGGGTAGGCACCTGTAGATATACAGCAAACAGTGGCAATAAAACCAATCTCAAAATTTATTACTACCATATACTGATTGCCTTCACTCCTACTGTGCTGAATGGGCTGAAGATAGAAAGTGGGAGTTATCCTACTGGGAGCAATATATCAGCATTATGAAGCAACACAATCAATCCCTACACAACCACATCAGTGCACACCAATCAGAGCAGTGAGAAGGCAGCACAAGGCATAGGAGCAGTTTTCTTGCTGCCCATAACAGGACAACTGATGCAGAGTTCAAGGCTCTGCCTGGGATACTGGACTTTTCTGTGAAAGTGGTTCTCTCAGGTGACCTAGAAGGAAAAAAGCCCCCCAGACTAAGCTGGCAGGAGCAGTGCCAACATCTATCTGAGATACACTTTTACAGTAACAGAAGAAGAAGGCTGCTACCAGCTTTTAAAACAGTTATGGAGGGCTAGCACATGGCAGCCCAGCAGAACGAATTGCCTCATTAAGAGTTATTTCTACTAAAGTAATCATCACCCTCTGCCTGCAATTTACATGAGCTCTTTCTATCCACATCAGAGCTGAAAAGGAAATAGTGTGAGAGGAAAAAGCGGTGATATGAAATAAAAGTTGCACAGAAGTCCTAAATCAGATCCAAGTGCTTGCTGTTAGTTTAGTTAATGAACTCCCATTGCCTTTCGTACAAAGCCACCTGCACTCTCCTTTCAAAGACAAAGAGGTTGGGGAGTTCTGGAGGTGATCTTCTGCCTTCACTTGCAGATCACAGAAAGCTTTTTAAGGGCTATGCTAATGTGACCTGACTACAGTTGCGTGCGTGCATGGCAGGCTGCATCTACTGCATATGCTAAGCGCAAGCGTGGGCTCACACATGTGCTTCTTGGTGCCTACAATTTGCTGAATGAGATCACTGCTTGTGGGAAGGATTGTGCTGTACCTGAGAGCACTGATGTATGTGGGTGAGAAAGATGATATGTGGGAGGGTGTAGTACACAGACACAAGCATTTGTGTGGATCTGAGAAGTAGTTACAGCAAACAGAATGACGTGATTGGGAACTTTTCTGTAACTTTTTGGAGTACCTGAGTATATAATCTCTGGGCAAATGGTAAATATGTGGTCACCTAAAGTGTATTGTGACATATAGCACATGTGGCTATGCACAATTCCATTAATTCACTGGGGACCTTTAACCATGGCTTAACTTTTGCCCTCTCTCCTAACATGCCATTACTGCTGGCCTGTATGGGAGGGACCAATGTATCATAAGACAAGTTTTTGTTATGCAGCTAAACAGACCACCCTACTCCTTTCTTCTAGGTCTTTTCACTCCTCAAACATCAGGTTATTGAATTACTATCTCTGCAATATTCTTATACATGAAGCAGATATTTGGGGGTTAACTCACAGCATGCAACTGAAACATGCATGATGCATGAGTTCTTTGGAATGGGAAATCATAGGAAACATTCCAAACATCCCCAAGGTTTCTTGCTCCAGAAGAAGCTTGCAGGAAACTGATATAAGCTAGACCAGAAGCCTCTACCTATTTTGAATCAGGTCAAAAGTTAAGCCTTCAAAGGCACAGGTATGGGCTGACTTATGTTTTAAGTACTTTTCATTCTTTCTCCTTTCTGATAGTGAAAGGAATGATGATTGTCACTTATGCTTTGCTTGCTTTTCCCCCCAGTACAGAACTTCTTGATCCTTGCAAACAGAAGCCTCTGTAGTGTCTCCTTTCTGGCAGTCTGTGGGGCAGGAAAGCAATTCCCACCGGTGCCCGTGCAAATGAAATTCACCTGGCATTTACAAACCAGACAAGAGAAAAAGATGCTGAATTGAAAAGGAAGCTTTTTCAGGAGGGAGCAGAGCACAACAAGGAAATAAAAAGATGAATAAACCTGTCATAGGCTTTTTCTTTATGGAGCAGAGGCCCGGTTATTAGGTACCCGCAAAGAAGGCATGCTGGATATATGACTCCTAATACATCGTCTATAATACAACGCTGTGCAGAAGGCATACAACTTTTCAAACAGTTGTCAGAGGCAGAAATAAATACAATGTCTTAGTGGGAAAAAATGACCAAAAGGATTAGAAGTGAGCATTTGGGTGGTGCAGGCAGGAGCCAGAAAGCTCTCTCTGATAGCATTTTTTCATACTCACTACTTGTCAGGAACAGGAAATTTATTAAGCTTTTATTATTATTTTTCTCTTAATAATTTGGGTGAGGTTTTTACTGCTCATAAAATGTGACAGATTGATAGCGCTCATGAGAAAGGAAAGGCTGCAAACACACAGCTCTGCCAAGCATATCTCCATCCACAGTTGTGGCACCCTTTTTACTAAGGATGGGTTACAAATGCTGAGTGGGGGATGTTTTATTCTCTAAATCTATTCATTAATACTTTGAGCAAAGAAACAGCCAAATTTTAAAACCATTTACAATGCTCAAACATTGTCAGTAAAAGATTTAAGTAACAGCAATAAGTAACATCTAACAACCATTTTCTATCACACCATCACACCATCAGACCATGCTGTCTCCATTTTAACTAATAAGAATTGATCCTGAAATGAGAAACTTGAAGATCTTTTCTACCCTTTGTTCTCCAGTCTGCCATTTGATATACTACAATTCACACAGGAACTACTTCAAGACTATTGCACATCCTAGCCCAGATTTCTTTATAGGCAGCCTCATTTCAGACCCTGGCCTGAAAAAGAAAATACAGCGATTTGCAATGATGGATGATCTCAATAGTGAAATTCCATCTGACCTGCTGCTAGAAGCACGGAGCATATTACAGACTCAAGACAGGTAAGTTGGTTAGGATCAAATATCATAAAACCCAAAGCTTTCGAACAAAACTGAGCTTCCACATGAAGAGAACTTTTTTTTTTTTTCCTGAGAGTTAGCTATAACATTTTTCTTTTCCTTATGCATGAAGCAGTGTGTTATCAGAGCTCTGGCTGAAATGACAAGAGCTCAATTGCCAACAAGGTAAAATAGCTGACAACCAACCAAGATTGTCAACACATCTTCACTTTCACTGACCTACCTATGCTTCACTCTCTTTCTCTATCCTGATGTCTTCCTCTGATCTTTCATCTTCTTTTTCACTGTTTCAATAAAACAGCAACGTAGCACAATAACCGTCTCTTTTGTATATTGTACTAACATGTTATAAAAAAAATCTAAGTTATTTTGTTCATGCTATACCCCAAAAATAAGCAAGACACCAATCTCTGATCCCAAGTCTCACAACTGGTGATTCTTAGATGCACAAGTTAAGAAAACCAAACTAAATCAACCCAAAAACTAACAACAAAAGTCACACCTTTAAAGGCCCAAATTATATCAAAATAAAAAGTTCCACTGCTTTCTGGCTGACTTGTAACCAAAACACAAATAAGATATAAGGACCATTTTCACACCAGCCTTTCTAGGGGAGGTGGTGGAGTCACCATCATTGGAGGTGTTTAGAAGGAGACTTGATGGGGTGCTTGGTGCCATGGTTTAGTTGATTAGATGGTGTTGGATTATGGATTGGAGACATTGACCTTGAAGGTCTCTTCCAACCTGGTCTGGTCTGGTCTGGTCTGGTCTATTCTATTCTATTCTGTTCTATTCTATTCTATTCTCATGATGCTGCTACAGATGTTACCAGCCTCTAGCTCTGGGCTTGTTTCTTCAGTACTCTACCATGCTTAGAAATGTATAAATGCACCTCTTAGCTTTATGGAAAATGCTGGGGCATTGAAGCAGTGATTTGTCCTCTCAGTAAGGGTGAGTGACATCTTCAAATTATGAAGTCCTTCATTCACTCTGCAGTTAAGCTTTATTCACCTCATTTTTTAATGTAACACAAACAATTTTTATGGGTCATTACTCAGACAGGTGTGGTACATACTCTTGGATTTGCAGGCCAGAAAAATGGAAACAGGAATGGAAAAATTACTTGACTGCAAGCAGTCAGGGAATGCTGTGAAATGTTTAATGATGTTCAAGTAAGTTTCACATTTTATCTTCCAAAAATTCTTTTGAAACTGGATGTTAATATTCCTTTACCCCTCATGCTTTCCTACAGTTTACACTTTACTGAAAACAGCATTCTTCATGTATCAAATGGGGATCAAACAATTAATTGCTAAGTTCATAAAGTGAATGCTGCAATAGACAAACATTCACTTCCCAAAGAATTTCAAAATCTAATCTTGTTAATTTGCACCCTTTGTAATACAACACATTCTGCTTCTCATTCCTAATGCATAGCAGTTATGGAAGGTATTCTTCTCAGCACAGTGATGGGTAGACCACTTCCTTGCTAATGTATAATCACATTTGGAAACAGTATTTGTTGAGTCAATTCTAATCTCTGAGAATGGAAACAAATACAATTTGGCAAGTGCATTAAAATGGGCTAAGAACTTGTTTTTCTTTAGCTTCTGGATGCTGATAATAAGCTCCTCCTGATGCAGTACCAACAATTTCCAGAGAGCTTTGATTAAAATTAAAAACACTTTCATTTAATTACCTTCATCAATGGCTTTGACTAGTGCATTTTGTATTGGCCTAGAAGCACAAGTTAATTACTATATCTCAACTAGGGTTGGCAATTTCTTTCACCATGCAACTATTTTTCACAATCATGACTATATCTACAGCACCCTATATGATCTGTCCTTTCTCTGCAGTGAATGTGAACAGAGATTTGGTTAATTAACTATGTAAAACTAAAATCATCCCGTAAGGTAAATGAAGACTATCACACTTCACAAGAAGTATTCAATTACTCCAGGGAATGAACAACATAGAATCCTTCAGCATTTCTAGGGAAGTCTCCCTCACTTTCTTGCTGGATGAGTACCTACAGAAATCTGAACTGAATTTCACATTCCTTCTTTTGTAGTTTCCTCCTTTCCCCCGGGATAAAATTGGGGATTAACAAATGTGACTTTAGGAAAGTGAATTTGCACCTATGTAAATATGACCCACCAGTCCCTCCTGTTCTAAACTGTGCTGTGCTATTTCTGTACATTAATACACAAGTGTGGAGAGGACCAAATAATTCTCAATTACTGCTGCAGATTAAGAGAAACATTTACAAACACACATTATAAGGTTTTTCACTAGCTCATAGAACCTTGGGGAAAAGATGCAGTGTTTTGACTTACCTATAGGATCTGGTTTCACCTCAGGATGTAAAGAACAGACAACTGACTCAAAACTTCTGCAGTCACATCACTGGTTGAAAGGCCAAAAAGGATGAGAATCTCATTCACTTCTGAAAACTCTTCCCACTCCAAATCTGAATGTATTCCTTCCCCACCAAAGAGAAAACCCAAGCTATTCTCACAAGAAAATCCTTGACATTGTAATTTACTACCCAGACAGAAAGAATCTAGCACTCCAGCCTACAACTGTGCTATGCTGAGTATTAACTATTTGCATATTACAGCTTGATCAGAGGGGGAAATGCAGTATCAATTCACAGACATGCTGGCCAATTAAGTACATGGAGTTAATCATAATTAAATTAAATTATGCCAAGTATGAGTAAAGGTAATCACAGGGCAAACACATTTGGGCTCAATTAGCAGCAGAACCACAATGTCTTGTGGAACTCAGAGCAATTTTTATTAATGCTATCCAGTAGAAGAAATATTCTAGACAATTTGAAATTCCACAGTCTACTGTTTTAAAACTGGCATAAGAATAATTCTGTATCAGGTTTACATATTTGTGTATATGAGATGACAAATTCAATTACTGTGAAACTTCAAATGTTGAAAGTGGACAATGTTGTGCATTAGAACAGGCTATATACTTGAATATCAAAGATTAATACAGACTGATATTTTAGCTTTTGTAGAAGCTAATATGTATAGATAATTTTTTTTTCCTTTTAATAAAGATCCAAAAAGAGCTGCATGGAAGTTTTAAAATCAGTGTAGGTTTGAAAGACAAAGATGTTTTTAAGTTTCTTTCATTAATGAGAAACAGATCATAGATTTTATAGCTACTAGTAGGCGTTTTTGTACCATTCAGGTGTGCAGTCTTTCACAATTCACTGCTGTGAAAAACTACTTGAACTCTAAATGAGCAAATTTGGATGCCAGAAGGAATAAAGCCGTGTGATGCTGCACACTACTTTGGCTAATTTTCCATGTTTCTCAACCATGTAGAATTATCTGCATGGAGCCTGGGCTGCCATGGTTAAACTGCTCCTAATATCCATGCGTGCCTGTTCAAAGCTAACTTGCCTATTTCTGCCTTCCCTTCACCAAGGGAAAAAGCTTGTTTAGAGGCCAAAAATGCAGGGATAACTGAGGTACTGTTTATTAGACTTGGTTTTAGAAAGTCAGTACTAGCTCAAAGCTACTATTTTGCAACTTAACAGGCTGGGTTTGAAGAAGGCTGTGAAGAAACACAGTCTGCTTTGTGCTCTGTTGTCCTGAGCATTCAGCATCTGGTTTAGCTGCAGCTCTGAAGCACGAGAGCAATTAACAGAAAAAGTCACAGAAGCAAAAGACAGAAAAGCCACAATACGTCTTGGAGTCGGTCCCAGCTAGGACAGACTCCTTGACAAAAGTTAAGGAGGAAAGTGGTACAGTGCAGATGCTAGCAAAAATGCCAAGAAGAAATAATTTATAGAGAAGAATGGAAGATAATCTCTGCATCACATCTGCAACATGAAGCTTTAATTAACATTTCACAAGCCCTGGCACACTTGAAATGTCAGTTTCTATTCAGTATGGGAGATAGTGTGGGGTTTAGAACCATGGATATGGGTGAGATACAAAGATCAGACTATGATTAGGACACAGCTCAAATAAAACCAAGCTGCCTTTTCTTGTGGCCATGTGAATCGTGACAAAAATAGAAGCAGCTTTTACTGTTGGTTTGGTTGCATTGGGGACAACTATTGCCAATGGCATGAGTAACTGGCAAGCTGCTAACATTGCTGTAGTGGTTTGGCTGGCACAAATCACCACTTTCCTCTCTGCAACAGCTTTAGAAAAATATCACTGTTTGAAAATTTCCAGTTGGCTCAATTTCTTAACCAATTGCTTTCTTTAGAAATAAATTCCCTAAGTGTTTTGGGGACTAAGTCCCCTCAAGACCCTTTTATATATAAACTAGATCATAGACACTAGAATTGGCAGGTAGGTATTTCAATATATTTGTCCTATTACCTAATCCCCTTTTGTCTGTCTCACAGCCAGCACAGCATAATCCCACACAATATGTTCAGATTTAAATTTGCTAAGCAAGGATGTTTTCAATTCTTTCCTGGGGAGACTATTCCACAGTTTATTAAGTCTTGCCTTTATGAAATTGCTTCTTCTTTCAACCTAAATTTATTTAATCTTGGTTTCACACCAACACTCCTAGTTATATGCTCTCAATGCATCACTCAAAACAATTTATACTCCTTAAATGTTTAATATCTACAGAATAGAATAGAATAGACCAGACCAGGTTGGAAGTTCATCGCGTCCAACCTATCATCCAACAGCATCTAATCAACTAAACCATGGCACAAAGCAGCCCATCCAGTCTCTTCCTAAACACCTCCAGTGACGGTGACTCCACCATCTCCCTGGGCAGCCCATTCCAATGGGCAATCACTCTTTCTGTGTAGAATTTCTTCATAACATCCAGCCTAAACCTCCCCTGGTGCAACTTGAGACTGTGTCCTCTTGTTCTGGTGCTGGTTGACTGGGAGAAGAGACCAACCCCCACCTGGCCTTAACCTCCCTTCAGGTAGTTGTAGACGTCCCTGGGGGATGCCACTGGTGACTGGCTACCAGCTGGATGTGGCACCATTCACCACCACTCCCTGGGCTCGGCCCTCCAGCCAGTTCCTAACCCAGTGCAGAGTGCTCCTGTCCAAGCCATGGGCTGACAGCTTGGCCAGGACTTTGCTGAGGGGGATGGTATCAAAGGCCTTGCTGAAGTCCAGGTAGACTACATCCACAGCCTTCCCCACATCCACCAGGTGGGTCACCTGATCCTAGAAGGAGATCAGGTTGGTCAGGCAGGACCTGCCCTTCCTAAATCCATGTTGGCTGCGCCTGATCCCTTGGCCATCCTGTAAGTGTATTACTGCATTCTTGGTTCGGTATCCTGTAGCAAACACTGAACATTCATAATTCTTGTCACTTCTCAACAGTTCAGCTGGTGTTCTAACTTTTACCTTTTTTTTTTTTCCCCATTTAGTCATTTGAAGTGGCATGCAGCACCACCACAGAAGAGAAAATTCTGTTCAAAGTTGTTTTGAAAGTCTTTGTTTGGGCCTGGCAAGCTCTGCAGATAGCCTGCTTAGAGGATCATTTGTTACTTATATAGCAGTATGGTACCTTAGCATAAATAGACCAGGAAGAGCCTTGTGGTTCTGACATCATCTACAGCATCATCATCTGACTCAGTGAAGCATCTCTGTTTTCTCTACAGATAACACTAACTGGAGGCTCTAACTCAGCTATTGCTGCACTAGAATCTAAAGGAGTAAATATAAATAATGCCACAGCTATCTAATTTTTTTCAGGTTTTGCCAGCATGACTCACATGGTTCACATTGTACCAACTCTGGTTCCCTTTAGTATCTTGTGGCTTAGCAGAAATACTTCATGTGTTAGGATTCAAGCAGTTCTGTGTGGTTTAGGTAAGAGACACCTTGGAAAGTTAAATGCACTGTTCTTCTGATAATATTATAAAAGCATTTTGTTTGTTATTTCTTCATGCAAATTTGTTTCAGAATTTCCAATATGTAAGGTGACCCAAATGACCTTTACCTAATGCTACCAGAACTGCCAAGACCTTACTGGAACGATGGAAAATCACTTCCAAGTTTTGTGACCTATAAGTTCAGGACGTCTTAGCTTCTGAGATCTCAACAGTTATTGTATACTTACCATATGTTCCAGCAGAAGAAAATAATTTGTGTTAGAAGATGTAACAGGAAACAGCACAGATACAAATTTCATTTTCATAGCATCACAAGCAGCTGCCTATTTGTACCAGTGTGTGATGCATTATACATTAAAATATCTGTCCAGAAATGCACAGAGAGATTATTAGAAAGTAGAAATGGATTTTAAAACATTTGAGGTTGTAAATGTTTGATATACTGAATCCTTGCCACTGTAACTGAGTGCAAGTCAATGAATATGAAATAAATGATTTAGAGCAGAACCCAATGAAGCTTTTCATCCTGTTGATGACTTTTGAGCTAATTACACCCACTTTACGTCCATCTGATTCATACATGTTTTTCATTGTTTGCATGAGGATGTTAAAATTTGTATTTACATACTATATATCTAACATAATTTTGTATGCCTGCATACATATTTGTGTGAATAGGGAAGGAACACAAAACAATATGGATTTATGTGTGTGTAAGGATAAGCTGACACACTGGTGCCAGTGAATGAAGAGTTTACACATTTAGGTGAACAGGTGTAAGCACAAATAGGAATACATGTATAAGGTGCAAAGTTAAGTGAAAGATACTCATGTGAATTCAAGTATATATGTAAATAGCCAGTCCTCCATTTGAATGAAAATCTTAGGTAGGCAGAAGCTTAGAAAAGTACTGCGATAATGTTTTCTTCTGTGGGAATCCTTTTGTGGGAATCCTTTTGCAAACCAATCTCTTCAGTTGTGATGGGTTTTGGGGGTACTTTTTATATTCTGTCTCTTCCACATGCAATAAAACAAGTTCCAAAAATGATAGTTATCTGCAAGCTCAGCAGCTTTGCCAACTAGAAGAACAGCTTTCAGCCCCACAGCCTGTTTGGAGAGATAAAGAACTGCTGTGGTCTTGCACTGGAATGGACTTACTTCATTATCACACTCAATGATGGTTTTAACTTCATATTTCCTCAGCACTGCCTGAAGGAAAAACGATACCCCTGATAACCAAAGAACATTATTAAAGATGGTTTGCCAAGGAGTTTAATGATAACTACATTCTTTCTCCTCAAGAAATCTAAATTGTGAGCTAGTTATGCTCATTGTGCTTAACACTGAGAGGCTTTGTGTTACTGAGTTTTAAACAGAAAGCTGGTTAGATTTTTTTATACACTTGTGCATTGTATTATTCCATGGAAGGGGTTTTACAGCACACTTTGAAGGTAAAAATGAAATCTACCGAGTAAGTGATGTTTTAATGAGTTCGTGGTCTTTTCTTTCCTTTCATGCTTATCAACAATGGAAATGACATCTGGATTTAATTATTCATCCACTGTGTATTTCACTGTTTGATCACATTAGTGAATTCATGACAAGGAGAACTTTAATTGTACCAGCAACTCCTTATCTTTGGCATACATTGCACAGCTGATCTCGCTGTTATGTACAAGATTAGTGAAACAGTCTTTTTTTTAAAGCTATATGCACATGTTGATGAGTGTTCACAGGCTTGAAGCCTTCTTAAAACGGGTTCTTCAAACAGAAGGTGATGAATAATACAGAGGGATCTGTTATTTTATTATAAAGGAAATTCCTGTATTCCAAGAGATGATTCTGTTCTCAGTTCTATTTCACTACAATGGTAATTATACTCTGGTATACTACCATTATTGATATATATGCTACATTAACATACTTTCAGTGATAAGAAAGGTCCTCTGACTTGATGAGTTCATATTCTAAGCAACAGATACTTCAATCTGAAAAGGCAAGCCAAAATGAACCCTTTAATCTGAACTTGCAATGGCCTTATAAATTTTCATTCACCAGATTTCATGTCATCCTTAAGGAGACAGCAATTACCCACCCAGGTCAGATGAGTGATCCATTTATCTAGACCACTACCTATATCCTCCATTTCATGTGGCACAGTGGACCACAGCTACCGATTACCTATAATTCCACAGTATGTTTCCGTTAATGCCTTGAAACAAATTTTAATCTCTTTTAGGAATCCTACAAAATATTACTGCAGATTTTCTCATTAGCATACACTTGTTTAATCCTCTTTTGAGCACTGAAGAATTATTTGGTTTAGGCTCTTTTTGTAATTAGTTTTACAGGTTAATTATCTTTTGAATACAACACATTTTCTTCTGTCATCTTCAGATGTATCACCTTTCAAATCCACTGAAATCCTCCTGTTCCTGCAGTTTCAGAAAGGACAAGTAAGAGCATTCAGTATTTCCTCCCCAAATCATTCAGGATTTTTTACCTTGTGCCCGCCTGCCTTTTTCTGTGACAGCCATAGCCTCCAAAGAATTTCCTGCTGCAATTTACTCCTCTGTTTCTTGTCAACATTAGCTGGGGTTTTGAACTTTCTTTAGTTATACCATTACATGATTATAAGAGTGGAAATGAATGCTGCATCCTTGGTTAGAATGAACTACTGTTTTATATAATGCCATGATCAGTGGAATTTTCTAGCCCATTATTTCTGTATCACAGTGTAAATTTGCTTTTTGACTTCTGCTGTGCAATGAGCAGATGTTTCTACTGAGCTGCTGGCAATGTCCCCTACGTTTTTTATTTTTTTCTTTATTTTTGTCCTCCCTGAATGGTTGCAGTTAATTTAGAACACAGTATCGTGCATGAACAAGTCAAATTATTCCCTGCACTGGGTATTACTTTGTATTTATTAACAAAGGATTGCATAGCATGTTCTGCTGTCAATACAGCCTCCTTTATTAAGTGTTTCTGAAATTCCTCATGGTCTTCTCTACTGCTGACTGCCATAAATAATTTCTTATTATCCAAAAATCTTGGAACTTTACTGCCTACTCCCTTTTCCACACTGCTGATTAAATAACAGTGTTCCTCAAACAGAAGTTTGAGGCACTGTTCCATTAACCTTTTCCCATTTTTCTATTAACCTGAAAATCAAGCATTTATTTCTTTTTCAGCCTCCTGTCCTTTGCCAGTTTTAAATCAATGACAGCCATTTACTGCTTACTATCTGACAGCTTTGTTTCCTTATCAGCTCTTACAAGGAATTTTTGAAAGGCTAAATAATTCCCATTTATTTGTTTCACTATACGCACTGTCTGGGTGGCACAGAATTAATACTAGCAGACTGGAGAAGAACAGAGTCACTCCCAGATTCTTGCTCTCATATTGTACTAAGTCAGCAGTTATTTCACACAGAAAATTAATTTGATTACCATTTCAGCCAACTTTCCTGGAGTTGTAATCACCAAGCTATGTAAATACATACCAAAATAAAGTACAATGACTTTGTCTTTCTGTTCTACAGTGGTGATTTTACCGACTCACATTTTTTTTTTCAGTTGTTCAAACACTTGCTTCTCCATTCTATCAGAAGCCTTTTCTTGCTAATCTAAGCACCCATTCTTTTTAAAACCCTGATCTCAATCTTCCTGGAAAGACCAGGTTTGAGGAAGGTATCCTATACTGAAGCTTTTTTGCTAGAACAGATTCCAAGAAATTCCTAGGCAACTCCATAATGCTTTCTAACAAGTGTGATTTGCTCCTCTATTGTCAAGCCAACCCAAGGATTCTTTGTTGAACATCCTGATTCTGATACCTGTGACAATCATATTACTGCAGACAGATAACTATGGACCGCCAAAACAAACGACATGTCCAAGTCAGTGATTTGGTGAGTAGCAGAAAGGAAAGCCAATATCTCATGGTCCTTCTTGTAACTTTAACATGACATTATCAGCTTCAATATTCAAGTGGTGAAAAAGAAGGGAAGACTATTCAGACTGCAAGTGTTTGAAAGATAATGAGGGAATAACAGAACAGCTGGATTTGTGGAAAACAAACTATGTCAAGCCAGCCTGCTTTCTCCATGTATTGTTGACAGGTGTAAAACCAGAACGTGTTATACCTTGAACATCCTTCAACAGAGTCTCACACACCACAGCAAAACACAAGCTACTCATACTGTTACACAATGGCAAAAAAAACACCTGAAAAACATATTCTGAGAATAATTAGCAGCAGTTTGCCATGAGAATGGAAGGCTAAATTAAGCAGGTTTGTCCTGGTTTTGGTATTAATAATTAATCTCTTTAGGCCCTGGAAGTTAGAATAAAAGTTGGGTTGATTAAATCCTTAAGGCTACATCAAACTGGGAGCTTGAAATGAAATTAAAATCCCAGAGTTTACTTCAAATTTATTTGGAAATTAGAAATTTGGAAAAAAAATTAAAATACAGAAGCTGCAATCCAGTAAGGATTAACATAAATTTCTAGAGCAGGGTAGAACCAACCTTCCTTACTGCAGAATGGGGAGTGATTGGCCAGACAGTAGTTGCAATGGGCAGTACCTTCAGGTAAGAGTACATCACAAGATATGCAGCAGTCAGAAAACTCATGCCAGTGCTAAAATGGGGAACAATAAATCAAGGTGTATAAATATAGCTATAATTTATCACACAAATACGAACCAGAGGAGTAGTATTGTCCTCTATACAATCTATTCAATGTTGGTAAATCTTTCTCTTGAGCACTGTGTTTGTGTGCTATGGAGCCTATGAAGTTACAGGGCAAACATCTGGAGGCTTGTCAAGGAGACAGTACCAAGAACAATCAGACCTCTTGAAAACAGGGACCAGAAGAAAGACTAAATAACCTGCTCTTTAGCCTAGAAGCTCTGGCCTGAACATGGCAGCAATATTATAATATGTAAGAGTGTGCTGCAAAGAATGTGACCCGCAATGGAGATTTCAGATAAAATAGCACAGATTTTCTAAAGATGAAGGTGAAAAGGGTTTTGGTTTTGTTTTAATAAGGGACTTACAGAATCTCCATTTTTAGAAGCTTTAGAAGCTTCTTTCAAAAAAACAACTGATCAGAAAAAAACATCTGTCTAGATTGAGCAGATGGTTTTATGAGCTTCTTTCCACCCTTGCGGTCTGTGATCCTAGCTTAAAAGGAAAGAAACCAAACCAAACCAAACAGCTGTAAGAAAAATGCTGGAAGTAACAGAAGCCCCCTTGGGCAAATGGGAACAAGTCATGACACTGAGGAAACGAGGCACTGTGCTAGTTAAAATACTTCCTTCCCTACCTTTTTCAAGCCATCAGAGAGAGCACCATCTAGTCAGAGTAAGTGAATTGAGTCAGATACTCTGGGTTCATCCTCTTGTGTGGCACTGATTCACTGCGCTGCCTTAGCTTGAACTTTCTGCATTTGTTTTCCTTTCTCTGAAAGAAGAGTACGTATCTACCTCAAAAGACTGGCACAAGTGTGTCGTGGTAGGAGCCCTGACTGGAAAAGTGTGTTATCAAGGAAAATAAGAAAAAGCATGCTTCCTGGAATACAGTTTCAGATAACTTAAGGGCCTAGGAACACCGCTTTCTGGTACCATTACTGATGCCTGTGTGGTGCAGGATTTTTGATCCATTCAGGCAGGCTGTCAGAACAGCTGGAATAGTTCCCAACGAGTATGAGCAAAGACCTCAGCAGATGGTCACCATGTATGCTTTCAGCTTCCCCATCTTTTACTTGTCTTTATGATCAGAATGATCGCTGCTCCTAGTGCGCAGGAGGAACAGAGTCCCCCTCTGCTGAACAAGCAGTTTCAGTCTGAAGCTGTTCTACAAAACATTATTTTCTGAAGTTCTGAAGATGCTAGCTCCTACATTTCCTACCTGAGACCACACTGCCCTGGAAGAGCAGAGCTACAAATCCATTTTCCTGTGCACTTAATTTTTGTCTAATCCCAAGGTATTTTATGACCATTAATTTAATGGAGCACTCTCCTAGAGGAGATGCAACTCTAAGACCAGAAAGTTAGAGTAAAACAGGTTCTGGTCGATCTGATTTCCAGTTGCGTGCTATGATAACCTATATATACAATTTTATATATCCATATATATGTGTTTACATGTAAAACAGCTTTTTAGCTATGAAGACAAATGGAAACACATGATTCCAGACTCCCTTTACTTTGTAAATTGCAGGCACATTCTATTACGAAATATGCATGGGAAGACTAAACGTTTTCAGCTCTGTGTTTCACGGAATACTGAACACTTCTTCAGGATTTTCTCTTTAGAGGAAAAAGAGTAGAAATTGTAAGTGTTCACTAAATGTATTTTGATTACTGTACGCCTTATTGAGAAAGCCAAGTCTGACCTTCCTTTTTCTGGAGAGCTTGCATCCCTAATTTTGGCTGCTTCTTTCTTTGTTGACTACAGAACTGATACACTTTGATTTTCATACATGACTTATCTAGTTTCCGTGTGCTTCAAAGCTGTGCAGCCTGGAGGCATCTATTCTGGCCTCAGTCCAAGTCAGACTTCAATACTTAGTGGCAGCTGGGTATATGCATGGAAGGAGAACAGTAGTCCTCTGCTCTTGGATTTCTTTATTTAAAGGAACAGGCTAAGTTATTCAATGCAAAAAGTACTGTGACAGGCCATAACATAGAAGTACACTTTCCTTTACTGTTCTGTGTCATTTAGGTGAATATGTGAGTAAAGAGTTTGGGAAGATGGGATCAGAGGAGGTGCTGTGCAAGAGAGTCATGATTCACTGCAGATACAGATGTGCCTTGCAGATCATCTTTGCAATATTATGGTATAAGTGCTGTTGATTCAAAAGTTCCTTATAGAAGGGCAGAGCACAAAACAGCATCACTTCAGGAATATATTATGGCTAAAATATGTAAGTGAATTCATACTTAAACATGGCTTTCTGCTCCTGGAACATTGCTGAGTATCCCTGTGTCAGAGTTTGTGATTACCCACTATGCTGGCATCAAACTATATGTCAAAGCTCTGCTATTTCTACAAGGAATAGGGAAGTAGGCAGCTCTTCCTTCCTAGCCCATGATTAATCACTCTGTACTGCAGCAGAAACCTACTTATAACTGGCAACATTACGAAAAATAGCAGGACAGCCATTTGATGGAAAATCATTATCTCCTCTCTCCTGTGTATGACCACATCAATAGCATCATAGCAGGACCACAAGAACAACCTGCATGAGTTGCAGAGTTGATGGCACATTTTCTTCAGTTCAGCTTTATAATAGGTTAAAGCACTGTGAGTTAAGCTGCCTGTTCCTCCCCAACACAGAAGTGAGGGGAAAAGTACCACACAAAATCTCTGGGTTGAGCTGAGAGGAGTTGAGATAAAAAGTTTTACTGGGCAAAGCAGATAATAATAATCACAGTACCACAGTATCACCAAGGTTGGAAGAGACCTCAAAGATCATCGAGTCCAACCTGTCACCACAGACCTCATCACTAGACCATGGCTCCAAGTGCCACATCCAATCCCCTCTTGAACACCTCCAGGGACGGTGACTCCACCACCTCCCTGGGCAGCCCATTCCAATGAGCAATCACTCTCTCTGTATAGAACTTCTTCCTAACATCCAGCCTAAACCTCCCCTGGTGCAGCTTGAGACTGTGTCCTCTTGTTCTGGGGCTGGTTGCTTGAGAGAAGAGACCGACCATCTTTCAGGTGGTTGTACAGAGCAATGAGGTCTCCCCTGAGCCTCCTCTTCTCCAGGCTAAACAATCCCAGCTCACTCAGCCTTTCCTCATAGAGCTCGTGCTCAAGGCCTCTCACCAGCCTTGTTGCCCTTCTCTGGACATGTTCAAGTGTCTTGATGTCCTTCCTAAACTGAGGGGCCCAGAACTGGACACAGTACTCAAGGTGTGGCCTGACTAATGCAGAGTACATGGTATAATAATACAAGGCACAATTACATTAGCTAATAATGCACAATTACCTTAGCTTAGCCTATTTGCAGGGGGGGAAAAAAAACAAAACAACAACCAAAATGTGCAGCATAAAGCACAAAAGCAGTAGCACAAAGCAGAAAAATCCAGGAACTAGCCAACCCATCTTGCTGCCATTCCCATGGAAAAAAGCCAACACCCAAACCCAAGAAACAAAAAGCAGCAACAAAAACAGGAAGCCTCCCATGCCGCCATCCGAACTTCAAGCCCCACAATACTTTGCTCCAGCCAGCACTTGGATTTTGAAGCTGGCATGGACAGGATGGATTTGAATGACAGCAGCAAATTTAAAGTCAACCTATGACAAGCTTTCCATAGTGTTGACTTGAGCACTGCAAATATTATTAAAAACCAAACCAAACCGAACCCCAAACACTTCTGAGTCTTTGTAGCATCTTTATCTGAAAAAGTCTGGCAATAGTGAATTGCAACAGTGCTGAAGACCTAAGATTTTTCATTATGAACTTCCTTGTATCAGTAGATCATAAATCTGTTCTTCAGGAACAATATGCTTTATTAAGATGACTCTTTTTTTTTTGACTCTGAACCACTAGTGAATTACACTGGATGTGTAATTAAAAAACTAAAGGCAGTAAATGCAGTCTTTCTTAGTCACATACATCTGCCAAAAGCAGGAGAAGCCTTCAAGGGGTTAAGGAGAATCTGCATACTAGCAAAATGAATAATCTTGTATTTTAACATATTCCTTCCATCTCAATGAGCACAGTATCACTGGTGCTTACAGATGCCAGCAATGCAGAAGCTCGTCATCTAATAATAACCAAGGAAGTATCCGAAATTGCTGTAATGCTCGAAGTCTGAATCACCTTTAAGGTCTTTCCAGCTGAGGACAGTCTGTTTCTGAGACATGTGTCTCAATAGAAAGGAGAAAGACAGCATTCCAGCCTCAGGGTTTATTATATATTCAGCAAAAACTGGGCGAGCAAGAGGTAACACTGTCGTGAGAGCAGTGCTGTCAGGAGCTGACGAAACTAGTTGGGAGTTTTAGGTCTTCAGTGTTAAAGAAGATTTTCTTTCCAACCTCTAAACAAAATGAAGACTCTATAGAGGGAAGCTTTTACAGAAGCTAAGACACAAACAAATTATTCATGCATTAAAAAGTACCGCAAGAATTAATTTAAGAAAAGCAATAATCCTTTTCCTGTGTGGTGCAGATACCAGACATAAGAGCAGGCAGAAGCTGATAAGAGGTAACTGGAACTCACTATAAAGTGACAGAAAGTCATTGTCATACAGGAATGAAATGCTGAAGTTAAGAAATAACATTGACAGAATTCTTGCCCCTCCCATTAGAAGTTCGAATGAGATATTTTAAGGGAAACTGATATTATTTAGCAATATGGCTCACTTGATTTTTCAACATCACATCAAATGCTAGTCAAACATATACATTCAGTTTTGACAGTTCAAACAGCTACTAAGAGCAATTGGAAGCTATGGTGTGGTAACCATCAGATACCACACTATCTCACAGAATCACCAAGGTTGGAAGAGACCTCATACGGTACCGGTGTCCGCAATTACAATTTTACTTAGCTCAATGAAGTAACTTAGTTGTACAAATGTGTGCTAGGAACAAAAAAACCCCAAACCAACCCAGAAGGGATCAGCTGGACATAGGCTTGCTGTAGTGCTACTCTTAGAATGTTTGTGTGCGATAAAACTCTCAGTAAATTCTTTATTAAAAAGAGTAAGTGCAAGTTCAGCAACAACTTCTGCCTATGTGTTTAAAAAGGACCTAAGGAGATTGATACCTCATTTTGACAGCTCAGAATCTCTACTGATTGTTCTTATCCCTGACCTAAAGGTCAGGTCACCCTTTCTCCTTTCTAAACCACTCATTTTAATGAAATGTATAATATGACCCAAAGAAGCAAGTCATCCCTTTACCCTTATCTGGGACACTGCATGATGAGTGAGAATCAAAAAGCTCAGCTCTGAGGGTGGTCACTGTAATTTCTGAAAAATCATTTTTTTTTGTGACTCCAGCCTCTGGGAAGAGGCATACAAGTTCTCTGCACCAGAATAAGTGTGTCAGGTAAAGCCCATTTGCTGGAGATGCACCTGCTTGCTCTCAAACACCTAGGGCATCCCATGCTTCTTTGTAATCAAAAGTGGAGGCTTGTCCCAGAAATGCTTGTGAGTTTGTGCTGGCTTGCATAAGGCTCTGGAAGAACAATGCTGGGCAGGGCAAGCAGACAGTACTCAGAAAAGAATATGGAAGTTATTTTTACACAGCTCAGAATAGCATCATGGTGTGTACAGCTTGTTGTCTGCTGTGGTTACCTTCAGTCCCAGCAGTGACAAGTGCTGAGCTGTTAAGGCATTTTCATTTATCTCTGCAGCTCCAGGCTGAGGCCAGACAGCACCCACTTTACCACATGACCATCCTTGTGAGCTAAGACAAGTGTATTTTCAGTTTGCAAGTTAGCAAACTGAGTCTCGTCAAGGGCAGTATTAATTTCTACAGGGTCAAAAGCAGCTCATTACTCCCAACTCTGCCTGCTGGGTTCCTGGCACATTAAATAAATAAAAATCATCCCAAGGAAGGGCATTTGTTGTTATTGCCAGTGTTCTACATTGTTCTCCGTGACAATGCATCAGCTGAGAGGAGGTTTCTTCAGGCTCTGGCAGAAAAGAGCCATCACATATAATGTGGTATTACTAATACAAACAATTAATCAGCATTTTTCAGGCATACATCTAAAAACACCGCACAAAAGAAGATAAATAAAATAATAATCTCATATCACTTAATAGTGGGCAGTATTATACTGAAATGTCATTGCAAAGTCTAGGAATAGAATATTATTGAAGAGATCATAGAAAATAGTGTCTGTAATAGCTGGGGGACTTGATCCAGGGACTCATGTAAGGTGTTCCAACAATGCAATCCTATAATCACATAATTCTGGCCTAGAGAGCTGATTCTGGTGCCCTGTTTACTGGTCCGTACTAGAAAAGGAAACTTCACAAGTTTGTTATTTAATAGTATGAATGGACTCCACACAGTACAAACCACAAATTTCTTCACTGAAGAATTTGCTCAGAGTTAAGTACATTCAGTACCAGGTATAGGAGAAGACTGGTGATAATAAAAGTAAGTTTTAAGGGTTCAAGGCAATTTATGCATCTCTTTGGGTCAGTTCAGCTACAACTATCCTCCTGAAGAATCCCTACTCCTGTGCAAGGCCATGAAAATCCTTTCAAATTCCCTGTGCTGACAGCAGTGTTAGCAGAATTGGTTGAATGGTTCAAATAAGGCAGGGAGCAAAATCAATATTCTATTTTATGTGAGTTGTCGTCATATGTATGACCATTTCAGGTCAACAGAGACCTAGGAAAAATGTGCTAGCAGCAACCTCTTCAAAGATCTATGCAATAGTACTTTTCTTACTTTACTGTTTTACTTCAGCTGTCTGAATACCAACTTTCAAGTAAGGTGTTACAGCAAACATGGTTTTGTTCTATCAATTGCTGCCAGAGCCTGTTTATAGCAGCTTTGGACTGTGAAGTTTTGATGGAGATCACATGTGGTACCCCCTGTGAGTGAATCCTTAAGCTTCCTTCACTCAGGTAGACAAAACTAGTTACAAAGAGGCTGTGCTAGACGAAAGGATGGTTCAGCACAGAGAGTCAAACTTCAAAAATTATTTCTACTTCTAATTCCCTCCCATCCTAGCTTTTGTTAAAGAGGAAATAAGAAAAGCAAGAAGGAAGGTAATGCAAAGTAAAACCAAGAAGAAAATAGATATTTTTTTTTCTAATTCACATAGACAGAGGATCACAACACTGACATGTACTCATCCAGACATCAAATGTCCACTCTTACATTAGTTTTCCAGGTTCCTTTTAGAGTCATAGGGATCTCTGGGGGGCAGTTAATTCCTCCTATATTAAACATCTATTTTAGGATGGGATGATCTCCCTTTAGAGATATCTATCTCTTTCCATCAGCTATAAGGAGGACTGTAAGTACTCACTAACTTTTCTGCTGCTGTAGTTTATCATGATGATAGCCTTATTTTGCATGTCTGTAGACATCTATCCATAATGCAAAACCATGCTGGCAGTGAAATAGGACAGCGTGTTGCCCAAAGCTGACAAACAGCCCAGGAAGGAAGAGGAAGCACTAAGATCAATGCACTTCTAGTACTGCACATGAGCTTGATAAGGAACTCAAAGTGAAGTGAAGTGAATTCTTGCATTTTAAAGGGCATATAATATAGTGGACTTCTTCTCATTATGAGTTATCAAAACCCGGCACAGCCTAGAAAACATTTATTTCTAGCTGGAAGATGTGTGTCAATTGAAACCGGATTGTTATCCCAGAAAAGTCCCCAGGAAGGGGAAGGCCTTCAGCATTTGCTACCTTGGAATGGCAGCCTGAGCTGCCTTGAAAATGCAGGCATGAAGGACAAGAGGAATACTCAGAGAAAGGATAGTCTTCAGTACTAGACAACTTGAAAAGAGATAGTTGAGAGCTCCCCCCAGCTAAAATTATGAGTAAGTTTAGAAAATCCTTATTCTTAAGTACGATTCACAATTACATTGTAGTCATACTTCTCTTTTTATGGCTCTGTTTCCAAGTTAATATTAAGAAAGTTTAAATCCATGCCTCTTGTTCTTCTGACTTTGTATGACAGTAAGAGTAATCTCAAGAATACTGGTTTTGCTCTGAAAGAAAGCATCTCAGATAAAGCTGTTGATAAAAAGCTACTGGAGTACCTTTAATCCAGAACAAGTTCAGGTTTCCCATTCAAGATGTGTCAGACCACAGTCTCTAGGTAAAAAGCTGCTTCCCCTAGCAGAAAGTTCTCACTATCAAGTGGCAAGCAGCAAAGGGAACAGTCGCAGTTCTCATAAACACTGATTATCATGCTTGACCATTTATGCACCAATCAGAGAATCCCCGTTGGAATGACTTCAGTTCAAGAGTGAAATGAATTCCTTCTTTACTATTGGAAAAGAAACAGCCCTTGGGCTGCCCTGGGTAGCTCAAACAATGAAATTCTTAGATCATCATACGGTGGCAGAAAACGGCTACAAACCAGATCTTAAGCATTTCCCCTCAAAGGAGAAAGGATAAAAAGAAAAGGCTAGTATTAGGTAACCAGATTAGAAGCTTGCTTCCTCATTCATTCTCATTACTTCTCTTGTACACATTTATTTCTAACTCAGATTAGTTTAATTTCAATTGAGAAGAAGAGAGGTTATTTTAATTTATAGCTGTCTTAAGTTCTCACCTCTCTATAGTCACTGCTGTGACTACAGCATAGTGAATTTCCATGCAGCTCAGATTTGAAGTTAAATGCTGCCAGTGTGTGGAGCATTCTTGAGAGAGGTATGAAGTTTAATGAAGACTGACTTGACCTGGTTCTCCAGTATGCACTGGATTTTAGGCTGCCAGATCTCATGGATGAGGATAGGTTAGTGTGAATAAAGAGACAAACACTGTATTACAGAAAACATCAAATAAATGTATGGTTGACCAGAGGGTCCTATTTGTGCTGTCCTGTAACACAGAACTAAAGCTAGGCAAATAAAAACCCAATGGATTTAAAAGAAATAAAGGTCAATATTTTATATTATGGGAAATGCACTGCTGTATTACCATGGCTAATTAAGCAATAAACATCCTGTAAGGATTAGGTGTCTTCATAAACAGTGCTTGCAGGAGCCTTAACTAGGACAACATTGTAAGGCACTCAGTCCTCACACTCTGAGAATCAATGTCCAGGGAGAGAATCCAAGAGAAATACAGTATACAGATACAAAATCCACGAGAACATGCACTGGGTAGGTAATAGTGTCCTCTGAAACCTCCTGCCCACCTCATGGTCTTATCTACTGTCTGATAAGCCTGTCTATAATTTTAAGAGTAAGCCCTGCAAGGCATGTGTCTCCCATTCTCCCAGGGAAGCTCTTCATTCTCTTTGCACTTCTGCAAATGGGAAGGGTAGACTGTATTCAAAGGGGGCAGGGACCCTTGCATTTGTGGGACTCAGGAAACCAATTCCATTTGAGTGAGTTTGTGTCAGTGGATAAGTTTGTATTCAGCTGGCATTACAATAACAAAAAGGTGGAAACACTGAAGGAGCAGTGGGGAATTGTGGAAATTTAAGTGAAAGGCATGCTGTAATGGCAAGTGTGTGTGTGGGGGGAAGGGCAGGGGGAAGCCAAGCAAAAACAAACAAACAAAAAAAACCCAAAATTTGCAAGCCAGGCAGAATAGGCTAAGTCAGAGACCTGTCAGTCTAACAACATTACTGAGAATTCTTTGGAGGAAGACAGCTGCCAATGACAGCGCATAAATGCTCCACCGCAGAGCAGCTTCAAAAAGCATGGTGGAGATCGTTCACAAGTGCTTCACCTCTCAAAAAAAGTTATTTTTTCTTATTTTTAAGAAAAAAATATTAGCATTTGACATGAATGGTTTATATTTTATATCTTTTCAAGGCCTGCAGATAAAGATGACATAGGAAAGCCTGGAAAGCACATGGGGAATCGTCTTTTTTTACAGAAGCACAGCAAGCCTCTCGGCCTCAGTGAGAGGACAGTGCAGGTATGACACTCAAGGTGTATTTTAACAAGAAACATCGCACTCCTGGGGAGGAAAATAATTAGGCTTACCTGACTTTTCTTTTTGAAAGGAAATTCCTCAGAAGTCTTAAGATTTCAGCATGATACAGAAGCAGCCATGAATTAAGCATTCTCATGGGATGCCAATGTAGGGTGTGAGGTCTCAGTGTAAGAGGTCAAAGCCAAAGATAACTAATGAAAACCTCTCACTGGTTTAAGAAGGACTTCAAAGTGACAGAAGAGTCACAGAAGGAATAGCAGCCCCAAAAATAAATTATTAGGTGAATATACCTAGGGAAAAGGATATTCTTTTGAAGCAAGTACTGTATCCCATTGAAAACTCTGGATACGTATCCCCATTTGGCACTACAGAACATAATGCCATGCACCGAGATTTCAGTAAAGCATGGCAAAGACATTTAAAAGCCTTGTCATGTTAAGAAATAGACTCATTTAACTAAAAGCTTTGAATGACATAATTTTTCACTCTTGTGGCAGTGGCTGAAGGTGGGATTCCCAGCTGCCTTCCTCACCCACCAGGCAGAGGTTAATGCCCCTGCAGTACTGCCCCTAGTTAGGACTGGTGTTCAGATCTACCTGTTTCCTTGATAGAACAACAACAGAAAAAAAAAGGGGAAAAAAAAAAAAAGAGCAGAAAATAAAAAGCCTCCTGTCTCTGTGGATGAATACAGCTTACACATGTTAACAAGATACATCAAATACAGCTATGAAATGCAGATGAAGAGGATTCTTTAATGAGTGAACATGTCAGAAGGGGCTATGGTCTTACTGAGATCATTTGACCAGAAACCTCTTATAAAATACCTGATTTAGAGGTGTCCTCATGCAATAAGCACTTGGTTGATTATACCCTGCTTCTCTATGTTTCTCTTCTTGCTTCATGGACATAGAATCAGAATGCACTGGCTGGAAGGGCCCTCTGGAGGTCATCTAGTCCAACCTCCCTGGTTGCCATCCCAAATTACTGCTGGTTTAGCTATGCATTAAACAATAATTGGATTCTCACATACTGTTGGCTGTGTGTATTTGTGATTTGTAAGATGCTTCAGAAAGAGTATTTTCATTACTGTTGGTGTGCATATAGAGTGCTCCACCAGGTGCCACATGATCTATCCCAGAGGCTGAAAGCCTTCAGTCAAGGAGACCTGAAATCCACCCATTTACCTTGCTACAGATCAAAGAATCTCTACACAGAGAGATTTGGCTGAAGGAATTGCTTTAGACAACTCCCTGTACCTGGCACTATGTCAAAGACATCAACTGAATTACAAGTTTCCCCAAAATACACATAAGCAGGAAAGCAAATTCTGGGTCTATGACCAGGAATGCCTGAACTCCCACCTACTGTCTGATGCTGAAGAAGGTCTGAAGATTGGCTTACTGATGCTGCCATGTCAGTCAAAGCCCCAGTTTCACTGCTCTGTGCAAATGAAATTCATGTCAGGTGCATTAGAATAGAACAGATAGGGCATCTTATTAAATGAACAATCACTACAAATGGGATCAGAAAAGACACAGTCCCGCTACAGACACCACAGCAGAGTTACAGGACAGTCCATGTTTTTCTCCATATCTCTTCCAGCATACATACACAGGTTCCAGTAACAAGTGCTTATGAGCATGCTCTTCTTCAGTGATGTAAATATATTGTTACAGCATTGTTTAGTGTTTTCAAAAGGAAGAGCCAATTTTACAGACAGCCTCCCTTTTATTATTCTATAGTTTTTAGAACTGGACACCTGTTTTTCTTAGATGGAGGTTTGCAATGAAGACATTTTGCTTGAAGGAACAGTTAGTGTGACCATTCATGGTCACTGATACCTTTCACAATTTTGAACCAAAAATTCCTATTCAGGTTTTTGCTATCATTTTTATCTGTACATCTCCAATAAATCAGAAGTGTTGTTTTCCAAACTTCACACTTTTGTGCATGTAGAAGTGGAAAAAAAAATTAATAATTCTATGAATTAAAAAAATAATAAAATATTTGAATAAGCCAAGTTACTAATTCTGTTTCACTTTTACAGAATGACAACTAGCCTGGCTCTTCTTCAGAAAGTACTCTTTTTAAAGAATGATTTTAAAAGGTCTTCCCAGACAGCACAGGGGAAGAGAAATGACTGATTTTTATCTTATTTTTATTTTTTAGAACATCTTTGCCTTCTACAGATGGATTTGCACAAGGCTTCTAACTAATGCCCTGACTTGCCACACGATGAAAATTATGATTCAGTTCTGTTCAAAACCTCCATATAATTCTAGAGTAGAAAGGATCAGTCATATAAATAAAACACAGTGATAGGAAGGGAGGATTTCTGCCTCAGAGTGATGTAATTAATAAGTGGATTTCATATTCCTAGGTGAAGTACAGAGATGCCTTGAGATAATTCACTGTTTTTCCCCATGTCCTCAGCCTGAATTCACAGACCTCTGCAGGTGGACGAGATGCCTCGAGCTGAAAATTCTCAGGTGCCAAGGCAATACACGTGGCAGATACTGCAAATTCAACTTGCCAGATGGAGCTTAGCTGTACCCATGGATAATAGTAATCACTCCCCTTGTCTTCTCTGTAAAGTCCTATTGGAAAAAATAGGGTATGACACCGCCTAACCACTGTCACCTTTCATTGCCACCACAGAAGTTGCCTCTCAGCTTTAGAAGGATGAAAGAGCATGGGAAGAAAGTTAAAAGAAAATAAAAACCCCGAATGAAAGAAAATGAAATCCCCAGATCTTCCTAACTTTCATAGATACTGCTGCCATTAAATCAGATTTGAAGGAAAACAGTCAGTAAATGCAAAAATTACCAAATGTGACAGAAGCAGAGGGACAGCCAGCCCCTGCCATTACCTCTCTCTGCCTCTAGAACAATCCTTGGTGTAAACTGTTACAGTCTTTGGTCGCTTCTATTTGCAGCTCTCTCAAGGAAGGTGATGACATTGTCCTCCTTTCACCCCATTTCTCCCCTTCCAGAAGAAGCCCTGAAGGCATTCTAATTCTCTACCTTTGATACCTTGTGTCCACCAGCACAATAATAGTAAAAATAGTGTTACAAAATGTAGTAAAAAGGAAAGTATAAACCCCTGCCAAGACTTGCAGCAAAGAGCTTCCCAAACCCCACTGAAGAAAATTTGGCTTTGTGGAACTGAGAGGGCAATTCAGACTCAGAATCCGAGCCACAGACCTTGCTGGAACTGTACAGAAAAACATCATAAAAAGAGCAAGGTGCAGACTGCTACAATATTTCCTAAGACCTAAATGAACATCGCAGACCCTGGTCGTCAGCAATCCACAGCCAGCTCTCACCCTCCTTTCCAATTCTTGCCAAACTCCTCCCTTCCCTCTAGAAATCATGTGGAGCAGAAGCCAACAGCATTCCCATGGCTTCACTTAAGAAAGGACAAAACAAACAACTTGCAAACATCAGACATTAGCTGAGAGGCAGCCAGAGAGACACCAAGCCTTTTCACAGCAGATTGTAAGTGGTTCTGGCTTCTTGCCAGGGCAACAAATGCTACAGGCAAGCAAGCAGAAATTTCTCTCCTGTGTTTGAGTCCACAAACAGAAGGACAACATGTAATCAGCCATCTGAGCATCAAAGAATTATTCATCTTCAGGCAAGCAACAATACCTCACAATTAGTCAGATGTGGGGGTGGAAGAAGTCCTCTACAGGAGATGCTCGCATTGCAATGGTGCTTTCTGAGGCATATATGCAACACACAACCCTCCTTCTTCCTCCCATCTATCCTTTCTACCCTGACACACTTACATACTGTAAGTCTGAAGTGTGACAGAGCAAACAGCATTGCAGTAGGCAGTGAGAGGACAACTTTAGTATATGTAAACTGTGAGGCAATGTAGGACTAATGTGAGTGGAGGAGCTGTACGCATCTCAGGTGTAATGACTTCACTTTTAGTTTGCTTTTTAATGAATATTTCTGATGAGTTTATGTCTATAACAATGAAACAAAACATGGGCACTAGAGATCCACATGCTAAAGTCCATGTTAATACAAAGATACAGCACTGCTCTAGCAGAGAGCAACAGGATTAACTGCTGCCTAAATGCAATCAGCTGGGGGCCAAAATAATTATGTTTAAGATTTGAACCCGAAATATGTTTGCAGCTCTTGAGCCTACTCTGAGAAGGAAGAGGACATTATGCCAATATGCCCAAGGCAAGGAGTAATAAAACAGAGAGTCCAGGCAATACCAATCCTGTAGGGTCAAACTGGAACTACAAGGTCATAGTACCACTGTGAAAGACCTAGGTCAAGGGCCAAGTAGGAGTTGAAAGGGAATAGAATGCCTGAGGAAATTTGCATAGTAAATACCTAAGTACATACTGAAAAATAGTGCCTGGAATCTTTGCTGTGAGACGTACCAAGGACTGCTGTATCCTGATTGTACTATAAAGGGAGAGAACTGGTTAGAGAAAAGATTTGTTGACAGCTGCTAAGTGAATTGAGGAGGGCTTAGAAAACAGTAGGTTGTGGTTCAGGACCTGTATTCAGCCTATAACAGCCTCCTACAGGCTGCAACCCCAAAGCAACTCGACAGCACACCTCCTTTCACAAAACGTCTGTGTTCCATTTGCTGTGACCTGCCCCATTCATCTTCTTGCCATCAAATCTGCTCTCACCTCTAGCTTCCTGCTGTGTCAGTACATTAAGTTCTTCTAACTGGAGGAAAATATATTAAAGGAATAATAATAACACTGATAACGATAGTCTAAGAAACACATATTTCTTTCTCCATATTTCCCCTTGTTCGATTAGTCTCCCAGCAAGAGCAGCATTAATCACTGGGGCAACAGATGAAAGATAAAGACCAATTTGAATTTTGCTGTGTGCTAGTGAGTGTCTATGTGTGTGCTCAGGCAGCAGGGAGGGAGGCAGCGGGATAATCTGTCACTTTATATATTTATGCTGCTGGAGTCAGTCAGGACAGGTTCTCTATTGTTACCACAGATTAAAATCATTCATGTCCTTATACTTTCATTGGAGGTCATCTTTCAGAAAAAAAAAAAAAAAAAAAAAGAAGAAGAAGAAGAAGAAGAAGAAGAAAAAGGACATTATGACCAAGTTAAATTGAAGCTATCTGTGCCAATCTCTTTGTATGGCTTGGGCACTGAGATGCCCAAGCATCTCAGTGGATGTTAGAAAAGCATCCAAACAAAACATATAGTAGTTGTTTTTCTCCTTACCTGACTCTTTCTATGCTATAAATGAATTTTCCTGCTCCAAAGCAGTTACTGGAAAAGAGCTGGGGCAAGTGAGAGGATGAGGTGCTTTTAAAGATGATTCTAGTACAAGTGTGTGAGATTCCAGCTCTGCCTGACTTTGAACTGCTGTAGAAGAAGACATGGGTCCTCAGATCTCACTGCCAGCAGTTCTACTGAACTGAGTCCTTGTCAGTTTAGGGAAAAAAAAGAAATCCAAAAACTTCCCTTTATCACTGGGGAAGATTGAGTGTGGAACCAAGCAGAGATTAAAAAGTAGAAGAGTGGTTACTAATCCATGTGGTACGAATGTCTTTCTTCTCCAAAGCTTTTTTTATCCAAACTAGATACATTAGAAACACCAGTCTATGACCTCTAGCAATGTTACTCTCCATCTTTAAATGCTGCTGTTTCCTTCCCATATCTCTATAAGATAGATGAATTTCATCTTCTGGAGCTTAGTTCCTTAACTGCACCTCAGTTGACATCCTTTCTCTACTGATTTTTTCTACATTTAGCCACCAGGCTCTTCCTGATGTTTCTTACTCTCTGGTTCACACCAACTAATGAACTACTGGTATTCCCTGGAAGTGTCCTTATCCACCAATCAATTCCCTTAGCACACTTGATCTGCACAGCAAAATGGTCAATTTTTCCATCAATGGAAAAGCATTCAAGACACTTATTAGAGAAGACAGTCCCTTCATGAGTCATTATAAGGGTGAAAAGCCAACAGACCAAATTTCCTGCAAAATACACTAGTAGAAACAAGAAGGGGGGTACTTGCAACCCATAAAATAGTAAGAGAACTGAAATCTGATTCCTTACCCCTCTGACTTTATTTTTGTGGGGGAAAAAAAATCTTAAGAATATAATAGAAGCAATTTTGCAGTCAAAATGAACAACATCCCACCTACTTACTTCTATGCCACCTAAGGGAGGAGAGAGGATTGATGATCGTATAGCCTGTCTTGCTAATCGCTACTTTTAAGAGCTGTACTGTGACAGACATATCTTGCAAATCAGTGAAAACTCATCCCACAGATGAAAAAGCAACTAGGAGAACTCATTCTGTTTCTACTACTTAACACCACCATTATCCTACAGAAAACCCAAGGCATTAATTAGATGGTTTCAGGAAGTGGGCCTGTCACAACAGCATGGATGTGTTTCTAATTGCTGCACATTAATTCAAATATGAGCTAGGAAAGGTAAGAGCTACATCCCCACCTCTAGCCAGTCTTATTAAATAAACACCCCAAACAAATACAATGGAACTATATGCTCTGGAAGTATTTTAGCAATGTCTGCAGCTTCTAAGCATTTCCCTGAAGTATATAAATAGCAAGCAGAGCAGATACACAGTAATGAAACAGGAGCCAACTATATTTGAGCTATATCCATTCCATTTATTTCTAAGCAGTTGCTTTTGCAATATTGGATCTCTTCATCATATATTGTCACTGCACAACCATACCAGAACAACACAATCATCCTATTCTTTCATTTGGCTTGTGATCAAATGCATGGTCAACTACAGTAGGTTTAGTTCCTGAGCACTGTAGTAATCAGATTTTGAAAAGAATCTTCCACGTGAGTTTCAAGAAACATTTCTGGCAGGGCAAATGACTCATCTAAATATACAAAGGGATACTATGTCCTGAAAAAACCCAAACATACTGATGTTATTGAGGGTACCTTCTGAGAAATATAGGCATGCTAAGAAAATAGGTATAAGTTTAATACAGCTGTTATTACAATTTCTTACTGTGTTATTACAGAAATGGGTGTGCTTTTCGGTCACCTAAAATCAAACAAATATTTCAGTAGGTTTGGTCAAGATAAATGAATCCAAGAAAAAGCTAAACCAGTGCTGAAATTCTAAAAACCTGCAACTGACCACCCCTTTCTTCAGATGTTGGGCCAAATACTAATTTCCAACATTCACAGTGGAACAGAACTGGTTGCATACATCAAAAACACCAGCAAAGATTTTGCTGCAACTCCCAAATGATCAGATCTTCAGATTAAAGGCAATGTAAACTCAACTCCTGTAGAAGAGAATCTCCTAACTGTGACCTTCTGAAAATTATTAAAGTGAAGAAATAAAAGGCAATGTGTGTCCCAGCAGAACACCATGAAAAGTGGCTGAAGTGACTGCTTGACACTGCTACTATACAAAACCAGATTATCTAAAGAAAGAGTGTAAGCATCAACTTGTGGCACTCAAGTTTGCCACACACATTCAACAAAATCCCTCCCCTGGAGTCATGAAAGAGTAGTCTCCATGCTGACAATGGTTAGCAAGTTGTTCAAATACCACTGGTGGTTCTGTCAACAAATAACAGCATACACCAGCACATGCATGAGCTGTTTTACAAATACAATGTTCTGTAATACTGTAATTGTGCTTATCAGAAATACAAGGTTGAGCTTATTTCCATAATCATTACTTGGAAAAATAATATTACAGTAAAACTACATTCTTGTTTTGGATGGGTACTGAACTGCTGGCTCACTAAGGCATTTAGAGAAATGCAGCATGCCTGCTTTTTGCAGTAAGTGAATGAAATAATGAAAATATAGGATTATATTTTAGATTATATGAGCTTTATAGGTAATTTGAGTATCCTGAACACTGCATCAATAAATACAATTTCAACACACCACTCCCCCACCTAATACTCAGTCAAAACTTGGAGAATATTTTTTATCCCTTTCTCATACATTATAATATCATATACATGTTTTGAATAGAATAGAATAGACCAGGTTGGAAGAGACCTTCAAGACCATCATGTCCAACCCATCAATCAATCCAACCCACCTAAACAACTAAACCATGGCACCAAGCACCCCATCAAGTCTCCTCCTGAACACCTCCAATGATGGTGACTCCACCACCTCCCCGGGCAGCCCATTCCAATGGGCAATCACTCTCTCTGTATAGAACTTCTTCCTAACATCCAGCCTGAACCTCCCCTGGTGCAGCCTGAGACTGTGTCCTCTTGTTCTGGTACTGGCTGCCTGGGAGAAGAGACCAACATCCACCTGTATACAACCTCCCTTCAGGTAGTTGTAGAGAGCAATAAGGTCACCCCTGAGTCTCCTCTTCTCCAGGCTAAGCAACTCCAGCTCCCTCAGCCTCTCCTCATAGGGCTTGTGTTCCAAACCCCTCACAAACTTCGTTGCTCTTCTCTGGACACGTTTCTGGCTAGGTAGCTACTACATTACACATCAAAGGTTCTGTATTTCAGTGATCAGTGAATCTATTTCTATTCTACACACTTGTGAAATATTTCGAGGTTATTTGGTGTTATTGAACTAATCATAGTGTAACCTACATCAGCAGCAGTTTGCATGACAATTTTCTATCTATTTGGATTCTAGAAACAAAAGCTGCTTTCTTTTTCTTCCCAAACATGTTAGCAGAAGAAGTGTGACTGTGAATAAATAAATGCCATTTTGTGAATTTCACTGCAGCAATGCAACCACTCTGAAAGGCTGTACAGGTTGGGGCTTCGGTCTCTTTAAGAAAGAATAGGAGAAAGTAGAAAAGGAGGGATGAGAGGCAGACCACATAATTCTCAGCAGTACCAATGAGCCAATGAAGTCAATCTTTAAAGCAGAGACTCATCAAAAGCTCTTTTTTCATTAGAGTTTTGCAGTCTTGGGATGAAAATGTCACCAGTGAGTTATAAGAAGCAAAAACTAAATTAAAGGCCAATTTCTTCCCCCACCAAATTATTATCTATGAGTGTAAAAGAAAGTACCTAGGCAAGACCAGGGGTGAAATAATTTTATTTGTCTTAGCTGACAGTGAAAGTCTAATTAGACTGACAAATCCTCTGTGCTATTTTCCTTTGTGATATACACTGTAAGAGAGGATTTAGCCTGGAGCTGCATGTTATGGAAAGACATTAATCAAGATTATTGGACCCTCAATAGAAAACACAGTTAAAGGCTGGAAAGCCTAAAATAAAAGGTTGGGAACCTTATTCTGCCATGCCAATGGACCAGACTCTCCATATGGATACTGGGCAGATCCCCTCTTCCATTTTTTAGAGAGAACACTACATATTATATGTCATCACTGTCACTCTCTGGCTCTAAGATCATAGCTGAAAATATCCACAAGTGATTTTTTGTCATCACCTCCAAGACACAGATCGAACAGTTTGGCAAGTGTTATGATCCTCATCTTAAGGAACTGAGGCATGCACTGGACACTGAATCTGTAGCAGAGCACAGAGTTTCTGGTTTCTCATGGACAGCATAATCAGAAATCCATCTGTTCTCCTAGAAGTGTTCTGATCATTTTCACAGAAACCCATCTGTGATTTTGATCTTGGGACTTCACCTACCCATGCTGTAGGACAGACATATTAGGGGCCTGCCCTAGGCCCTATAGCCTCCAGAAGCTTATCTGGACTAGTTCTTCTGAAGTACCCATGCACCAACTAGGAAAACTGGACAGCTGTGAACTGGACAGAATCCACCACATGAGATCATATGGAGAGTCTTCTGAATAATTCTGAAACGACTTACTAAATAATTTCTGAGCATACAAGCAGCTGGCATGGAAGCCGAAGCCATGAGGATGAATATCCCTTTAACTTGTTTCCACAGAAGTCTCCCAAACCCAGAAATCCCTGAAATACTCCACTAATAACTGAAGAGCTTTAAATCAGTAAATAAGGGTGCATGGGATTTAAGGACCTTTAACAATTATTAATGAAGTAACTCTGTGAGAAACATGGCAGTTTTGCAAGAATACTTCTCAGCACAGTACAGTGACTCCCATCTAATCAGAGCCTGCACAGCATGACACTGTACCACACGCAAAAGCTAACAGATTATCTTTGAGGCCTACTTAAGTCTTAGAAGAAGTCCCAGAGAGGATATTATTGTCACAGGAAAGTCTGGTGTGTTAAGCCTCTGAGACAGTCAACAGGAATTTAGTACAACACATGTTACTTCTGAACAGACCATGCTTAAATGCAGAACAAAATCACATATGAAAAAGTCAAATCAGCACTTCTTTTGAGAGGCAAAAGTGCACAAGCACTGTTTGCAGCTCACTGAAACAAATGCAAGTTGAAAATCCTTCTTCTCCCTTATTTTCAGTTAACAGAAAAAGATCAACTCTTGTTGTCTTCCTTCAAGGCTTCCCTGAAAGCTATTTGAATCACAGAAATGTTCCTACAAGTGTTGCATGTAGTCACACATCTCAACTGTTTCTCACTCAAACCCTGCCTGTTCTCCACTGATCTGACTTTTACTGCCTTTCAGGAATGTTATTATACATTTTAAACCAAAATGAAGTTATAGACATTTTAAATGCTAATATTGTGATGGGATATTTCTAGTAATATTTTTCTCTCAGTGCCCTTTTGTCTTGGTTCATTGTTCAAGACTGTATCTCATGTTTGAAATCTTCACAAAGTGAAAAGCCAGTCATTGGTCTGTACATATACTGTGTAAACCACTTCATTTGCTCAGCTGATTTAGTCTAACTGTGCTCTAAAATACTTCTCGCAGTACTCAGTCTACCTAGCTGCAGGAGGTATCTTGGTATACACTACAAGCAGCAAAAAATCTTTGCAGCTATCATGCTCATTTGTACTTCATTAACAAGTGAAAAGTAAACCTAAATGCTCTGGATTTTGTATCACTTTGGGGTTACAGACCTGACATTCTGCACAAGCTTTATATACAACTGAAAAGAAAGAGTTTCAGTTACTTACATATGAAAATGAGTAATAGAAGTAGCCCAGATACTTCTAATATAGTAAAGAATATTAATTCTTTACCCCAATTCTTTCTATTTTGCATTAGATGCTTTACTTTAACTTATATCATGCTTAGTATTTCTATAACAGACCCTGCTGTGCTAAGCAGCACACATGTGCAGAATAAAAAGTACATTTTCAATCCAAGAGGTCTGCAATCTAAGGATAAAGCAAGATGTCACATGTGGATACAGAAATGCGACACTGATCAGCTTGGTAAAAAGCTACCTTAGACCATCATCAGCCTCAGCTCTGGCAAGTTTTTGGCATTCAGCATGATGAAAGGAGGGTTTCATTGGGACTTGAAAAATAACCTGGTGTTGCCTTGTGGATGGTACTAGGAAACAAAAAGATTCTTATGATCAGATCTAGAAACTAAGAAAGAAAGAATCTTGAACGATACTTAGCAGAATGGGAAGAAAAGAGGCTAAACTGTGAATGGCCTTGAAAGTGGAGAAAAATTGTTTATTCCTGAGTAGAAAAGAAATGAAACAGCTAGAACAAGGTAATAACTAACTGTATCTGTACCTCTCATCGCCTTAGGTAGCTATATTTTACGTTCTCCAAAGAACAAACTCATTCTATTAGATTTTTCCACCACTTAGATCTCAAATTTTAAGCAGGCTTGACAATGGTGATGTTGAACACAACTGAGATAAAATAACCATTAGGCATCTGAAAACCCCAGCTGGAGATACAGCCAAACCAGAAAAAGCAAATTTATTCTCACTTTCACAGCACAAATAATGCAACTTAAGCTGACAAAATCAAATTCTACCAAGAGTAATGAAGAAAGGCAAGCCATCTGTGCTGCAACAGCAATAAAATGGCCTGATATTTAAATGCAGAAAGTTGTAATGGAGGTACATATTGACCTTTATCTTTCTTTCAGTGGGTAGCATGAAGTGTCAGAGTTATTGCTTTAATATCAGCTGAGATGAGGCCATTTGTTGTGGTGTATGTGTATCCAGGAAATCACTGCTCTAACCATGTTTTTAGAAGCACTTTGACACTTTATTAAATCTCCCTGATGCTCTCTCACCATACAGTGGTCTCTACAGGCTGAGCGAACTGCCATGCAGGCTACGCAGGAAGCTTTCTGAAAACGTTCCTCTTCAAACAAGCCAAGGTCACATTCAGCTTGATCCAGCCCATAAAGGTCCAGGGCTACTCTCTGTTACACTCCTATAGATAAACACAGTTCTGCTGCCTTTACAAATTATAGAAAACCTCCAATGAACTAAACAAGAGCACGATTGGGACCACAGAACTTATTCTTGTAGAGATATAATTAACTTATTCTTGTAGAGATATAATTGTACAAAGATTTGCTCTAAAATTAGAGCTAGCCACTGATGAGAAGGACTTGTAATTCTCTCAAAAATTATGACAAATTGACCCAATCCAGGGTAATTTGCCCTCATTTAGGTGGGACTTTATAATAATCACCTGTTGGGGGTTTGAGGCTAATAACTCAATTAATCCTAGAACGGATGGCAACTGGATTTAAAGAGTACCAAAGGGGAAAATGTTAAACCTTGGCTTGGAATTAATTACTCTAATAGCTGTAAATTCTGCTGTAGCTAGAATCACAACATAGTTGTGGTTGGAAGGGACCTCTAGAGGTCATCTGGTGCAACCCACCTGCTCAAGCAGAGTTCACCCAGAGCCAGTTACACAGAACTATGTCCAGGCAGTTTTCGAATATTTACAAGCACGGAGACTCCACAACCACTTTGGGCAATCTGTGCCAATGCTCAGTCTCCCTCATGGTAGAAAAGTGTTTCCTGATGGTTCACTTTGTGTCCATTGCCTCTGTTGCCACTGGTCCTGTCACTGGGTACCACTGTTTCATACATTCACGGTTTGCATTGGGTTGGAAGGGACCCTCAAAGGTGATCTCATTTAACTTCCCTGCAGTGAGTGGGGACACCTCTAACTAGATCAGGCTGCCCAGGACAACATCAAGTCTAATCTTGATTATCTCTAGGGATGGGGCCTCAACCACATCCCTGGGCAACCTGTTCTAGTATTTTACCACTCTAATCATAAAGAACTTCCCCCTTACGTCTAATCCACCCTGCTCCAGTTTAAAATCATTACCCCTCATCCTATTTATACAACCCCTTCTTAACAGTCCTTTCCAGCCTTCCTGTAGCTCTCCTTTAGACATTAAAATGTAGTTATAAGTTCTCCCTGGAGACCTGTTGTCTTTACACACTCTGTTCAGGTATTTGTACACATTGATAAGATCCCCCCTGAGCCTTTTCTTCTCTAGGCTGAACAGTTCCATCTCTCTCATCTTTTTCTCATATGAATCATATTGTAGTTTCTTAACCATCTTAGAGGCCCTTCGCTGGAGTCTTTGCAGTAGCTCCATCTCTCTTATGTACTGAGAACCTCAGAAAACAATACTCCAGATGTGTTTTCTTATCATAAGTGACCAGGACTAGACAACAAATAAAGAGAACGGCCATATATACACAAACACAATCAATTACCGATTAGACCTGATTAGCAATCAGAAAGCAAGTGTGCAACTTGTGTGATTAAAGATTTCAGAGTCCTTGATTTCATTAATGTCTGTCCTCTAAGGAGGCAGATGGAATAGTTTAATTTTTTTTCTCTACCTAGATGACAACACACCTTTCTCAGGAGGTTTAATAAAGGCATACTCTGATCAATAATAACTCATTAGTGTCTCAGCCAGTATATGCTGGCATCAACAAAAGCATGTAGATTTCCATAGGATGAGACTCTGATATAAATAATGATTTTTAAACAACTGTTTCATCCTAGTTGATAAGATGATAGTACCTAATTGAAATAAATAACTTTCAAACTCTGATCCTTTGCTAAGTTGGGTCACATTTGCATGATTCTTTTCTCAGCACAGAAATGAGAGCAAATTTAAGGAGTTTATTTCTAATCAGTACCATATACTGCCTGCCACACAAGTGGTTCAAAAACCACTGCATTTTTAGGACTAAGCCCACAACATTAAGCATAATTAAGACAGAACATCTGCAATACTTTTTCTTTTTTGGTAGCAGTGTTTGAGGCTTTTTGCCAAAGATGCCGGAACTGCTCTATTTTGGAAGATCTACCGTTTTTCAAGAAACTGATCTTGATAGCATGCCTTTAAAATTTTCTACAGGAAGGTTATAGGAGGAAAATGAAAAAATGTTTCTGCCTGGAAGAAATGCTCTGTTGCTTTTCTCCCTATTATGAACTTCACTGTTGCAGCAGTACACACTGTCATAATAATAAATAACCAGACACCCACCCCCCCATTAAGCTTTGTAACTCTCTTAGAAATACATTTCCTCATATATACAGACCTCTGGAAACATAGTTAAAATCATGTTCTTGTTCATATTTCGGCAGTCCTACTTACATAAACAAGATTGCACTTAGCACAGGACCAAAATCTGTCCCCTTTATCATGTACATGTACCATAATAACTAATCCAGCTTTTTGTTCGCCAACGCGGCAGGCTATTTTGTGGTGATGTACCCTACACAACAGTATTAAATTAACAGTTTCATGGAGTGAGACTCAGAGAACCTGGCTCCTGTGAACTTACAAGTGATTAGTAAACCAAAAGACTAACCAAGAACCCAAGGAAATGTGGAAGACCAATCGACTCACCTGGATGCTGGGCGGTGAACGATTTTTTCGGGTTGTAGTGGTGGCCATCGTAGTTGTGGTTTCCATGACTGTAGTAGACATTTCTGGTGGCACAGAGGTTGTGGGTGTTGTTCCCAAGATGGAAGGGACTTCCCCAACCAGTCGAACACTTCCATTGATTTTAATGTTGGGGTTGTTCTCTGCTGCCATGTTCAGCACTTTCAAGCCATTGTAGTAGAGACCGGAGAGCTGGCCTTGGAAGAGACGCCCTCTGTCCTTCCCTCCTATGGCTATTTGCGCCTGGGTGTTGAAGATCGTTAACTGCCGTCCTAGTGAAGGGGGGGGGGGAGGTGAATAACATTATTACCAGGTATTTTCTCCACTTTGAACCTTACATTGAGTCCTGGCCAGAAATGACAGACAACAAAGAAGTAGATTCATTCTTGGTAGTGTTTATGGTAACTTTAGAAACACAGTATGGAAATGTACTGCCTAAAACTCATTAACAAGGAAGACTAGTCTGAAAGCATGGACAGCTACAACTGAACCTCATACTTCGGCATTCACTCACGCATCAAAACTCTGGAGGAACTTGGACTCAGAAATCTGAGCCCACTCTTTCAGAGCTGGATCCATTTAAAACTACAAATAAAACTTCAGTATGTGGCTGTTTCCACTATCAATTCAGACTGCAGTACCTGTTAAGCTGTAGCCCATAAATAGTCCTTTTGTTTTGAGTGGTCAAAGGATGGAATTAACTCAAAAAGTCCCTTTTAGTAATGCAAAGATTTTTAAGGAGAGTAAGACATCAGAAAAAAAGATAGTGAGATAGAGACTGTGTAGGAGTCTTAAGACAGGATCAGTCATGTTCTTCCACCTGTAATCTTGGTGTTGTGAAAGCTCAGAAATTTAAAGCCAAGAAACACTTGTGATGTCTCTGAAAGAGCAAAGTTTTTGAAATAGAGAGGGTAACATAGTGCTTTAGATGGTCTAACCCCATAATGCCTTGCATTTGGCTCCCATCTTACAGACAGTGAAATTCAAATGTAGGCAGGTTAAATGGTCTACTCAAAGTCACACCTTGTGTCTTCTAATATAAAGTGTAAGGAAAAATATATCTATTAAATATAAATCTAGCAACAATTGGCAATTTGCCTAGTTTTGCAGGACACTTATAATCACATTCAGCCTGGGATACTCTATTAGTACTGCTTATGTCCCAGGCTAGGATGACTATGCTAAGAAATAAATTGTTTCATGAAGTGCAAAGGGAGGGCCTACAATTTCACTCTTCCTCAGAAGACTAGGGGCATGCCACCTGGAATCTGCTGAATTAACAGACAACCAGACTGGACAGAGCTCAGAAGTGGTATCAATGCAGTATCAAGTCAATCATCATTCAGATATGTACTGTGTTTTCCCATTTTTGTGAAGTTTGCAACACATGACCCCAACCCACTCCCAGTCCCCAGTTCTTACTCACCACTTCCCCTCTCTAGTCAGCCCTGATGAGAGGTGCAAAATGCCACCATATAGCAAAGCGCAGCCTATAACTCACTTGCTCATTCCTTCAAAGACAGTGATTAGAGTACATCAAAATGCAAGGGGGAGCTCACCAATTTTGGTGGTCGTCGTGGCGGGTCTCGAAGTCAAGTGGTGATGCGGTGTTGCATCATCTTATGGTGACAGGATGGACCATGGGGAAGAGAATGGGGACAAGAGAAGAAATGCATCTGAAAGGAGTTCCTAACCCCAAAGAGGGCTCTAGCTAACTAAGCAAAAGTGTATGGAGAGGTGTAACATATAGACACGTGGAGGTGGGCTGCACATGCCCTGTGCTTCACACCCACAGATTTGTAAATGAAACACTAGGACTTGATCACGGTGGAGTAACTGCATTGATGAAGAAATGAGAAATAAAAAATGAAGGGTATCCTTCCCCTGGAAAGTGTTGAAACATCTGATGCCATAGTCTGCATCTGAGGAGGTTTTAAACTTACCAGAGGCAACATATGTCTATTAAAACATAATAAACATGCACTGAAGCCAAACATCCTCAGCTTATAAAAACAGAACCTTTCCTGTTGTCTACGAGAAAAATAGGATCCAATAACAATATATGTCAAAAATATTCAGCTCCTGTCTGAGCTAGAGGAAATGGTGCTATACACTGCAGAAGGCCAAACTCTAGACAGACACAATGTCCTCAGAGTTTGCTTTTTCTTCTCTGTCCTGCTGTGCTTTAGACTTTTTAATATATATGCTGTCAGTGCTTTGCTACATAATTTTCCCTTCTGCTTACATGTTCTCTCCTTCCAGCACTATATTTCTTTCCATACTGTCCCTGTCCCTACATACCTAGACGTTTCAATTGCTATTTTTCCTTCCTTCCCACCTCACTCATGATAGACTGCCAAAAGGTAGAGGTGAGATGAATAAAGAACGTGGCGCTATTTCACTAACCTTGAAATGTTATCCCTGATAATAGAAGGAAGATACTGAGCATTCAAAGCTTTCAATTTCCATTCTTTTCTCCCTTTAATCAATACTGTCTCTTTTGTCATCCTTTACAAAGGTGAAAATGGGTGAGTGATGATGAGGAAGGAGAACCTTTGCTGTTCCACCTAGCAGAGCCCCCCAGTCCAGGATGGACACTTTTATTGGAGGATTAGAACTCTCTTTAGGATGTCATCTATTCTAACTCAAGATCATAGCATGACTGCCATATCTCTTGCTTTACTTTTAAGAATGAGGAGCTAGTATATTAAGGCTGAAAAAAAAGATGATGTGTCTGGTTTTAGGTCTTCACCTGCACACCTATTCACCAAGGAGGTGACTCCACTTGAGTTTAAAAGGAACTCTGACAGTGTGCTTTGGGGTCTCATTTGTTTCCTAAGTGGTCTTCCGGTCCAGAATTCATGCACTGCACCATATAGTTAGTGCTGGGGACAGCAATGGTACTAGAACCGTTTGCTAAAAGAACAATCACTTGGAGTCTGTCATTCCTTGTCCTTCGCTCCATGATGGTATACATGTGCATGAATAAAGACAACAGGTAAATGCATATGGAATGAGAGAAAACTGCTGAAAGAATATACACTTTATTCTGCCACTATCTCCTAATTATGCTTTCGATGATATGATTCTGAATCCCTTGCTTCCACTAAGTAAAATTTATTTGGTCACTAAATTATATTGAGGAACTGCTTAGGCTAGTAAATTCTGCTAGGTTGCAGATTTAGAGTCCTTTTCCACAAAGAACTCTTCCTACTGCTATTTTAGTGTTGTAGGAGAGAAAAATTATGAGTTTATTTTAAGTTTCTGAGATGCTTTGCAAATATTCTAAGCTCTGGTTTCTTTGTTTGCTCTCTCATTGACGTCTTAATTTGGAAAACTGAATACCAATTAAACATATCATAGAGAAAACTTTGTGAAGTTAAACTTTTCTGGGACACTAGGAGAGATTTTGGGTCTCATTCTGAAAATCCTAATTCACACTAATAGATAGGTCTTGCTTCAAAAGTACAATCACTTATGTCAACAAGACTTCACACGTAAGTATGAGAGATCTGAAGAATTAAGCCTTCCAGGATCAGTCATTTCCATGAGCTGCTTCGAGGTCTTAATTAGCTCACCCAATTGCAGACCAGACAACAACTGTGCTTTACCAGACATCATGCATTCTGCTAAGGAAATCTGCTGGTTTTAATGGCTACTTAAGTTGAACAACATAGGACTAATATTTCTTTTGTTATTCACATATATAATCCCAGTGAAGTTAATAGTGTTTGGTGTTTTGCATATTTGTCATACAACTGTAGACATTGGTTCATCTTAACAATATTTTAAAACCATTTATAAAATTTAACACACTCCCCAAACCAGTAATGATGCCACTTCTGAATGATGTTGTGTTATATTTGTTTTCCAAGAATGAACTATTTCATTATTATGAGCAACATAAGAGTAGTACCAAAGGAAGACCAAATCTATGGCATTCAAAAAAGTGTTTCATCTTACCACACTCAAGCCAAGAACTTATGTGGGCAAAATAATTATTCTATACACTGTCTCTGATGAATCTACCTATTCCTTCATCCATCTCTTCATCTTGTTCCATTTTGACAGCAAGCTACCTTTCACTCATCACCTTTATAACGTCTTTGGACAGAAGATTTCCATGTTACATTAATTGTTGGATGGATAGGAGGGTGTTGGTGATCAGCTGTGTAAATTCTTCTTCTTCTTCTTCTTCTTCTGCTTTTTGTTTTCTTTTTCCTGAGTGGTAGCTAAGCTGCTGAAAGTGTGTATCCTATCTATCCACTTTGGAATGAAGGAACAAAGCTATATTGTCTCAAGTGTTACACTGCACAACGTCACTTCCTAACATGAAGTATGAAGACTGAATTTCCCTTCACTGTAGTAAAAACATGGCTCTACTCTTCTAGCCTAAAAGATCCCATGCTTTGAGAGTGTCTGAATGCTAGATACTGTCCCTTTTAGACCCTACTGCATGCGTGATTGTCTTTTAACAAAGCATCAATATCCACAAAAGGTAGACTTCAGTTCAAAACTTCAGGATGGCTTACAAATGAAAGTGCCTTGGCATGCTTAGAAGCTCAGACTTGGAGAAGCAGTGACATAAAAGAAAAGATTTGTTGGAAAACAAACAAACAAAAATAAAAGAAAAGCAAAACCCAAAAATAAAGCCAAAAATGAAAATCAAGATGGGTTTCTCAAGCACATGAATTGCATCAAGGAATTAAACATGCATCTTTTTTTTAACAAAATTGAGGCAATTGTTGTCTTAAGTGTTAAAGGGACTTTAGCAATTCAAACTTACCAAAGTTATCCTCTTTTTAGTGTTAAACTTTATTTATTTATTTTAGTTTGGTCTTGTAAATTAAAATGGCAACCTACTGAGACTCAATAAGCATTTTCTGTATACATCTATCTTAAAATTGATTTACAATTTAGCTGAATTAACTTCTGCAGAAAAACTTGGTGGTAAAACAAAGTATTTGTTTTCTGCAGACAAATATTTTTGTTTTCCTTTCACAAATACTTTAGCTTTAGTTACAAACATTATGCCCTTGTAGCCTGAAAAGTGGGCAACAGTGTCAGCTCTCCTTAAAGTCAACGGGAACTGAGTGTGCACAGCACTTTGCAGGACAGGCTCGTCACATAAAAATATTTTGACTGCAGCTAGCCACATCCTTCATGACCTTAACTTATTTCATAGCGATGAAATCAATTTGTTAATTCGGCTGAGAATGGACGTTTGAAACACAACACAAGTTATATTTTTCCAATCCTACAAAACATTGTTTTTTCCCTTCTCGGATAATTTGTTAATAACAGTAGTCTAAACACAGAAAATGCAAGACCTGAGTTCAGAGGTCACCCTCCTTTATCAGCAGTATTTTCTTATGAGGAAACAAGAGAAGATTGTGTTCTGCTTTTTCTTTTTTTTCCTGGACTTCAAGGAAAGGAATTAATAATAATGATTTTTTTTTTTCTTTTGGTAAATAAATACCACATTTAGTACAGAGGAAGATCTGCCTGACTTAAGCTCCATTGTATTACTGAAAGCCCAGTCCAAATCCTGCTGAAATCAGCTAAGAATTATTCTGCTGCTTTCAAAAGGCTTTGGAAGGGGCTCTGCATCCAAGATCTTTTTCCCCCCTCTCCAAATTCCTGATGAAAAAAACAGTACTGTTTCTGACACAAGCCTCATTTCAATAGGCTACAGAGTGTATGGAGAAATCACACTTAAGAAGGCTGGAGTTATGCATGCTAACTAGTCTTTTACTGACTTAAGGCCAATTATGCCAGGCAAAACCACAAAGTAGCGTAGCACTGCCTGAGATTGAGTTAGGGAAGAATTTGACTCATAACTTAGACAAGTGTATCATTTGAGTGTTCAAAGTGTACTCCAGACACAGCATTAAAACGACAGAACAATCATCCTTCTCTGTCTCCCTCACTGTAGTTTAAATGAAAATGTTAAAAAATGTTTTCTTTACAACATTTTTTAAAGTAGTTTAATCTTAATACAATTAGGAAATACATAACCATCGTGGCTAATCAGAGTCATGGGAAAAACAGAAACTTAGAGGAAGTGGTTTAACTAGCAGGTTTGAAACTTTTTAAAGAAAACTTTGATAATAATGGTATAAATGCAGTTTAAAAACCAAATAAAAATAGGAAAGTCATGCAGTGGTTAAATTGCCATAATACATGTTGTTGTTTTTCACTCTGCTTCGCTTTATGCTGCTTAGAAAATATATCCTGATTTTTGCTTGTTTGTTTGTCATTACTATGATAGCAAGCTTAGAATTTTGTCCCTTTAACTGCATTTTAATAGCAATGTATTATAGCATGATTTATCAACATATGGCAGGTGGAAGCTGACACAAATTATAATGAAAATTAAAACAGTCATTTATGCAGCAGGCGATTATCATTTAAGAAACATTTATTTGCAGGCTTTAAAAATGAGGGTTTAGAATCAAATGGGTTTAAAATGAAAGTTTTAATGACTGTTACCTTTTTCCTGCAGCCACTCCTCTACAGGCCGGTTATATTTGAAGGGGATTTTCTGTTTTACCATTTGGAACCGTTCACTATCAGTGTTGCCTTTAAAGTTTAAAAAACAGCTTAAAAACAATCTGAAAAGTCAATGAAATAGTTAAAACATCCTAGATCTTTTGGTTTTTTTATGACCTTATTTAGCTAGATATAAATAAGCAAGTGTGTGTGTACATATATATATTTGAAAACAGAGATATTTGTCTTTATTAAAGTGGAGAATAGTTATACATCCAATTGCCTGAGGTTCTGGAAGGTCAAAGAAATTAAATCCTGTGAAAAATATATCTTGGATTCTCCTCAGAGTATTTGTTTATCCAGATTGGTTAGAAGGGGTATGCAATTTGTCTAGGACATGAGAACTTGAGCGAACTCCATGGCGTGATCAGACTCTATATCTGATTGCACAAGGACGCAGTACAATATGTCAGTCACCCAAACACACAGTAATACTTTGACCAATATTCCTGTGGTAGTCAAAAGACACGTTAGGACTAGAAACCCAGCCAACAGGAAAAAAAAATGAAAGGAAGAAACTAGAAGAAACCAATGCTGAAAAGATGCAATAGATGTATTGAAAACCAAAATAGGAAAAAAAAAAACCTAGGAGTGTGAAGATAGAGAAAAAGGGGAGCAAAATTTAAAAAGAGGAAGAGCTGTTAATTAAGGATATGTGAAAGCTTGTGTCCAGTTACGTTGGTAACTTGGGCCTGTTGCCAGAAGAAAACAGAAGACTAGAAACTAATTTAAATGAAAGCCGAAATAATTATGCAAGATGCAAATTCTGGCAAGTGGAGTTCTATTGTTCCATTCTGATGGATAATTGAATTATCCAGTAAAGTGTGTTTTGGAGGACAAGCCTTATCACTTGCGTAGTACAGAGAGTAAGAGGCTTCATGAAAAGTAGTTGTTCAAATTCCCTGGCTACTGAAAAATTCTACACCGAATAGGTTGGGCCAACCTCTAGCAGAAAGGAGCAGGTCAGTTCGACAGTGCTAGGAGTGACAGTAAACAAATGTCCTCACTCCGCTTTATCATTTATCATCAGCTACAGTCACTTTGTGACTCATTCTAATTTTTACTTCATGTATTATTTTTATAAGAACTCCCCACTTAGGCATGAAAAGAGTGCACCTTTTACAAACTTCATTATAATGCTGTGGAAAACTAGAGGAAGCCTCCAGCTTACTGAAGTAATGCTACTATGAACAGCAGTTCGGTAGACCAGTAGTACTCTACCATATGCTTTGAATAAATGGCAGTCCAAGACTCAGCAACTACTCTGCAAAGTCGACAGTGCTGCTTTTAAAATCCCACATTTAGATGATGCAATGTGGCTTCATATTTTATTTGAACAAAACAGATGCTGGATTTTTTTCAATGTAAAAACACATGGAAGGGGGAAAATCCTCTAGCAATATGAATGGTAAGTCTCATGTGTGTTCTACAATCCTTACTGTGTAACTTGCTCAGAAATGTTGCCAGTCTGTATGATGTACCTGCTGACACAGCTATGCTCTCCAGCATCATCTTACTGCTCACTTTTTGGAACAGGTGAAAGGGCACTATAGCAACACACCAGCTATAATACCACAAGGATTTCCATGAAACAAAGCATGGAGCTAATCTTAAAGGGTATTTTAAAAAATCATCTCCTCAAGTTCAGTTGTAAGGAAAACAGAAACTTGGGTTTGGGTTAATAACTCCAACTATAATGGCAAACACTTAGGAGCCTTGCTGCTCACATAGGGCAAGAGCCAAAAACATTGAAGAGCAGCTTTGTTAGCCTGATTCCTTATCACCTTACTGGAATATCAACTACTTTTTTGTTTCCCTGTAACAGATCCATTGTGGGAAAGTGTTATTCCTCATTAGCTGGCACACACTGATGTAACCAGTTTCTCTGGTCCACCTCAGATGCCTGCCACATACAATTGGTTACTCAGATAAAGTAGAAGGAAAAGAGAAAATATTGGAAAAATACTCTAACAGTAATATATCAAATAATATTAAACAATCAAGCATAGTGGCTTCAAGTCACTCACAGACCTTAAGTTACCTTCAAGTACATTCTCAGCTCTCATAATTCTTATCAGCACCAACAGTCAGTTCTCTGCTTCTATGAATATAGATTCATAAATGTAAAATTTGCATCATGTTAAGTGCATGATTTAAGGGGGGAAAAAAGCACTGATAAAGAGCAGCTGAGCTAATATAAACAACAAAACCAAACTGATGACTAATTTAGGCTGGGGTAATGCAGGCCAGTTGTTTTCCCAGTTTTTTAAACTATAGGATAGGTCTCCTTCCTGCAAGTTCTCCCATTTCTCTAAACATAGGGGATGTTTACACTCGTAGCATAGGGAATCAGATCTGCTGGTCTGGAGAGAGCAGAAACAAAAGTAAGGAAATCCAGCTCACTAGAAAAGTAATTTCTTATTTAAGATCAGTTAGCAAGGCATTCTGCTTATCCAACAGACCTTTCCTCAATACACTAATCCATGCTCATCTCCACCAAACCAGCTACATCTTCTAAACGCAATTACAGAAAATCTGCACCTCCTTTAGCATACTTTTGGTCAGTTGCAGGGTCCCTATTCTTCTCTGTGTAAGAAGTACTAAGCCCTGCAAGACACTCAGGAGGTGTTTCAAGGAGACTTAAAGAGTTACATTTCTCTGTGAACCCCTAAAGTTCTCTGCCAATTCAGACTTGAACACCTACAGAGAATGTGCTACTATATCTATGCTGCATGTGATACAGAAAGATACAGTTTCAGTAGAAATAGATAGAGGTTATTCCGTATAGAGTATGCTCTGAGTAAGAACTGCTGGTTAGACGAGTGCATTGAAATCTTAGTATTTATGAGTAAGAACATTTTCTACAGGGTCAGAGAAGTCCTGTAACACACTTTACTTGGAACAAAAAACTCCACTGGCTTTGTTCAGTACGTACATAAGGAACCTTTTACTGGAGACAGTGAGATCTTTTTCATAATAAAGAATCATATATATGTGTGTTCATAGGAACACAAGTCAGCTACTGGCTGGCATGGAGTGCTTCTTCCTCTGGGTGGAGGCCTGACTGTACAAAAGAAAAAATGCAGTGGATTGAAGTTTTTCATAAGTAGGGCATCCAACAAGAACAGGCCAGCAAGACCAAGTTATAAATGAAGTGGGACAATGAAAGAAGACATGACAAGAAAAAATGGGTTTCTTATAATAGAGTCCTAGACCTTCAAGAAAGCCAGAAATGACAACTATTCCCCACCATATCTTTAAAGATTTAAAAAAATAGAAAAATCAGGTTTAATTTAGTTTTATTATTATTGTTATTATGTAGATATATTCAGCAAGATTAAAATATGTATAAAAAAATCATACCTTTGAAAGCTATGAAAAATTGAAGGACATTAGAAAATTCAAATAGGTTTAAACTGCAACATTAATACCTAATCTGTTCCTTTTTGTGTTGTTTTAAAATTTTATTTCAGACATTAGTAAGAATGACTTTTAAAAACATGTGCATGAGAATGTGTGCACTTATACACCCAGTTACAACATGAGAGTCAAGCAGTAAGTTTTGCATTGCTAAGAGATTGGGATAGTCATTACACATCAATGAACTCATACAATTATTAAATTAATATTGACTTGTGCTTTAAAGAAAATAAACATAGCATTTGATATGAGAGTTCAGAAAGGAAACATCATGGTTTGCACAAAAAGTGACATAAGTTTGAGGTGAAGTAAGCTCATCGGACTTCTGACAGCTGAGCCGTGATGCAGTTAAGGAGGATTCTTGCCCATCTTCATACACAGAAATGTTCAGTAACAATCCTTTTGTGACCCCAATGCAATACCTTTCTAGAGCTGAATTATATACATGTTCAAATAAGCCCTTTATGCAATTCATCTAGAGCTTTCCTTTTTTCTCTTTGAGTCCAGCTCTGATTCTGAAGGCTGTACTTCAGGAAAGAATACAAAGGATAAAAAGAGTAATTTAAATTTATTTTCCCATAGTTCTCTTGCATTCAGAATCCATGTGGGTCTCACAGGTCTGCAGGATATAATTTGTCATAATAAAGTTGTGTTGATTAGTTTTGCTACTTGTGATTTACTAAGTATTTATCCTCCCGTAGGTTCTAGCTGCTTAAATAATATGACTGCCAAGAGCAACTGCTCATTTAAAGTAACCTTCCTCCTTTTTCCTTCATCAGCATAATAAATTCCTGTATATCAATATGACTTATGATCTGCTTAATGACTTAGCTTCATCTAAAGAACTGTACCTTCACATATGTTTTCTCCTTCCTCATGCACAATTCTAAAGCATAGCCAAAGACATTTGTGTGAAAACTGGGATAAAACAAGTCTTTATTCCATTTAGTACTCATATGTATAACTGATAGAAATCCTGCTGCATCTCCTAAGTATCAAATAGGCCTGATTTCCAACACACTGATAGACATCCAGTCTTTTATAACCTTAAGGATTTTAATGGCAACATTGTGCAATATGGATCCCTAAATCTTACATGACCTGAATATTCAAAATATTTCAAATACCACAGACATTCCTGTGCTCTGTTTTTCGTTTATCTGTCCCTCTTTCCCCCATAAAAACCTGCACCTCAATCAGAAGAAAAAAAAAACAACAAACACTAACAAACAAAACCAAATAAAAAAGAGAGCCTTCTGGTTAAATATGATCATTTGCCCGTCTTCTCTCTTTTTCCTGGAGCTCTCTGAGCTCTCTGTAGCCCTGCTCCATGGGCTATAAATAAATGAGATTCACTCAAAGCTTTAGCTCTTAAAAAATCTTCAATTTAGATCAAACTAAAATGAGAAAAAAAAAGTCAAAATAATTTCTTTATGCTAATCACTACTAGCAGTTTCCACAGGAAATGCTTTTGATACTGTACAACAGTCCAGGGCAGATAGTTTAAATTTACTCATGGGCAAAGCAGAATTTTCTTTCAAAACCAAACCTTTCAGTGCTGGATGATGTTTGCTTTTCCACTCATGGTTTCTTTAAGAAAACAAACAATCTTTATTGCGTTAAACTTATTTCTAAACCAAAGTGGATTCTTAAGCCAAAGAAAGTAAAAGAGCAATTGAAGCTCTGAAAAATGTTTCTTCTTGGCCTAGATACCAATCATGATGATTTACTGCCTCTTTGGTGAGAAATAGAAAAGCTGAAAGGTTCCAGCAAATTGCACTGGGCAGAATGGAAATACTCACTTCCAAGGTAGAATATTAATCCAACCTGATGTGTGTCAAGTCTGTGAAGATGCTAAATAGGATACCATAAGAAAACATTCATCTGTCCTAAATTAATGCCACAGGCTGCTTTATGAAGAGCAACTTTTTCTTCGTTGCTTATAAGTCCCTAAAAAGAATGAGACATTTTATCTAATGAACAGTTATTAAATGAAAGGCAATATAGTGATATTAATGATTTAAGAAAACATTTTTATATCAGTGCTTAAGGCTTGAATTGGTTTGACCTCTCTTTCCCTTACTGGAGATGGAATTTCCACAGAATGGTTAGTAAGCAGTTAGTGTTTGATAGCTCAGTTCATCCAGCAGCCTTTAATGCCAGCTTCCTTTGATTTTTTTTATGGATGCCCATAATCTCACTAAGATTTACATACACTTAATTGACATCAGTACAGAGGAGGGCATGGTAGCCTGCTACAGACTGAAAAGTTTACCTTTGAGAGCTAGATCCTCTGCTAATATAAATTGACTCATTTAAACTCAGCCAAAACTCTTCTAGAGCTGATGCTGTGTGCCCTGGAAAAGGAGACTTGCATGCATCATGGAAAAGCTATCATTTTTCACTGTCTAATAAAGGGCACAAGTTTCAGAAGTGTTTGCAATTGGCACACATCGAGTCTCTTCAACCACCTTCTGGTTTAGGCAGCTACACTTAAAAAATTACAGTACACAGAATTGTCACGTTTTTGTATTTCCTTAAGAATGTATTTTGTTCTAAATACTGTACAACCATCATTTGTTCACATTTTGTATTCAGCTAGTAAATGAAAACAACTCTATTAGTAAAGTTTGTATTTAGAATCATAGAACGATCTAGTTGGAAGGGACCTCTGAAGATCATCTAGTCTAACCCCCTTTGCAGTAAGCAAGGGCATCCTCAACTAGATCAGGCTGCCCAGAGCCCTGTCGAGCCTCACTTTGAATACCTCCAGGGATGGAGCCCCAACCACCTCCCTGGGCAACCTGTTTGTGTTCCACTACCCTCCCAATAAAGAACCTGTTCCTAACATCCAATATAAATCTGCCCTTCTCTAGTCTGAAGCCATTTTCCCTCATGCTATCACTACAGGCCCTTATGAATAGCGTCTCTATCCCTCTTGTAGACCCCCTTTCTGATACTGGAAGGCCGTTATTAGATCTCCCAGGAGTCTCCTCTTCTCCAGGCTGAACAGCCCCAGCTTCCTCAGCCTGTCCTTATAGCAGAGGTGCTCCAACCCCCTGACTGTTTTTGTGGCCCTCCTCTGGACCCAATCCATGTAGGACTAGAACCTTCTTTCATAAACTAGGAAGGAGTAACAATATCACAATCAGTCTGTTTATGTGTAGCTGTTTATTTTGTTGGACTACTCCAAAACCATATTGCAGTTTATGTTGCATAACACAGGGAATTTTGCATTAAAATGAAAACATGAAAAAAAATTTCTACTCACAGAAGGTTTTTTTTTTTTTTTTTGAAAACACTTTAAAAAAGTTCAAAGCTGAAGCCATGGATGTCACCTACACAGAAATTAAACTGGACAGCCATGCAACTAATAGTGGGTGGTCTGGAATAGTTCTCAAACTACCAGAATGTGTTCCTCGACAAATTCTTGTAAAATTTCAGTTTTGCCTTGGATAACAAGAGATGTTTAGGAAGAGAAATCCATATTTGGGATTTTATTTCATTTGAGGGGACTGAAGAAAAGCCTAGTCTTGATATGGTTCATCTTTGCTTCAGCTCTTGGATATTACACTTCTCCTTCTGCCTTCACTGTTCAATACAGCGGCATCTTTTGCTACTGAATTGTGATTTTATTTCTTATCCTCATTTTCCCCCAAGTCCTGGATGCCCTTGACTTCATGTTCAACTCCCTCTGATCACATAATTTGCTGGGAACCACACCTTTCCTTCCGTTCATGACACCATGGACTGGAGTTAAAAGCTGACCTTCACACTGCAGCTATCTTCAGCTCACTGCCATCATGACAAAAGATAATGTTTCCGTAACATAAGTAACTAAAAATAGGAGAGACCATTACCAAGCAAGATTACAACAGCAAAAGTTACTCAGGCAACTGGACTTTTTTCTAAATATCAACTGCCTCAACCAAAAGCTTCATGCTGCTGCCACCCTCTATTTTAGCTTATATTTTGTAGCCTAAACCCCGTAAATCCTAATTCAAAGCAAAGCATTACTCAGGTCAAAATCATTGGGAGATTCAGAGGTAAACTAGGAGATTAGAGCTTAAATGTCGGTCCATAAGGTGCAGCTAACATGGGCCACTGTGACATAAATAAGGAAGACTTTAAGAAATCATCTAATTCACCCCTCTGCTCCATGCAAGATCAGTAACATTCCAGCCTCTTTTAGATTAATCTTTCAATCCTGTTTTGGAAGGCTTAGAAAATTAGTTCCTTGCTCCCGATAATCTAACACATAATCACAATAGGAGCCAAACAAAATGAAAACTCAGAGTAGCAAAGGTGGAAGAAGGTTAATCAAACTTTTAATGTGTGTAGAAGAAGAAGAAAAAAAAGTCTTGTGAAAACTGTGATTCAAGTCTTATTTTATATGAGCAGATTATACTGAATCATTTCAGCCCTATAGAAGCTGAGGCCACAGGCATGAGATAAAAGCAATCTGCTTTAGCTCTCTTTTGATTTATGTTGGAAAACTAAACTAGTATAGAGTACAGAGAAAGCAGTTACCAGCTCAGCCTTTTTATAGATATGAAACACTTTAGGTGCCTATATTACCAGATCTTCAAGATGTTTCGTAATGTGTAAATTCTTGTATTTTCAGTGACCAGGTCCAAATTAAGCCCTGTATCAGGCAGCCAAGGCTAAAGTGACTATTAAAGAACAACTGAAACTACATATTGATCTTCCCATTTTAAACAAGAAAAAAAAAACCTCATTTTCCAGAAAGAGATATGAAACAGGTCAGAATAAAATCCACAGCTACTCTTCTCACATCTCAGTTCTTCAGTTCATTTGGGAAGGGTCAGGATTTGATTTATATATCTCAGTGGGAATAAACAGCAATAACCAAAGTCAAAAGGACTTTATTGACACTTTAAATTCTATTAACTCAGTTTATCTGGGGGACTTTCATCTGTGTTGTGGATTATGCAAAGTCAGGGGAGAGAAACACCAGATCTAGTTTATTCATGTTGTGTTAGGCATTGGAGAAATGAAAATGCATCTGTTTTCCTTCCAGGAACAGACTGAAAACAGAGCAACTGATTTTGTGTGGTGCAGAATATGAGGCAGAAAATCTTATGGTCTTATACCTGCTTTGTAAGAGTCAGTGTCTCACTATCACACCCAGGCAAACAAAAGCACTCACCTAGACAGCTAGCATAGGTTTGACATGCCAGCATGGACATAGGGCTAGATTCCTGCAGAAACACTTGGGGCTCAGTGCACTGTACTCACCAAAAAGAAGGGCTTTTCTTAATGTTTATCAAGCATTATACTGAAACCAAGACTCTTGTTAGAAGGTGCCAGTAGGCACTTCAGTATATTTATGCGGGACTCGGTTCCAGTCAGGTCTCACAGGGCTCTTAGCAGTAAGGGAGCTGCGTTAGTTCCACCAGAAACATTTTATCAGAGAGGTAATACGGTGAGCTGAATATACAACAAATAGAGAAAGCATATATAGTCCTTTCCTATGAATGGAGTGCTGAGTCATTAACATTAATGAAAGTAATACCTATAAAGCATTTAGTCAAATGTCACCAATCAGGATTGGAAAGATAGTCAGCTACAAATAATATAAAGGCAAAAGCTTATGGAGGGGTCAAGTTCTCCAGGATGAGTGCCACCAAGTAACTAAAAAGCAAGTAAGAAACTGATGAAAGAAGTTTAAGAATAACTTCCTATCAAGATTACATATTATACAGTGCTACAGTCTCCTCAGGCAAATTCTTGAACCATTTAAAATTTTACTTGATAAAGTGGTGGGGGTATCAGTTCATTACAGAATGGAATAAATGAGAGCAAAAAGGTTTTTCCCATCTCCAAGTGCTACAAATCAGTGATCACTGCCTCTTCTTGAAATCTATTCTTCTGTTAGCTTAGGACAAAGAAAAGATGATTCCAAGACCCTGTAGTGACCCAGTAAGCCTTTTAAAAGACAAATGCCTTTCACAAAACCAGGCAATGAACTAAAGGAACAGGAAACAACCATACAATAAAGAAATCATTACTGAATAACACTGTGTCAGAAGTAAGGCAGACCCCTGGGAAAAGGGACGCGTAGTAGCTGTAAATATACATTTCCTATTCTAAACTTTAAATTCAATTTCTCTCTTGGAAGTGATCTGAATTTTGGAAACTGCTATGGAAATACTAAGTAGTGAAAGGGTAAAATACCACAGACTGTTATGTACAGTGATTCTCGCAGACTGTGAATTTGTGCAGCTGAAGAGAAAAGATTTTGCAAGTCCAGCACTGGAGTTCACACTCTCCAGAGTGCTTCAGATACTCAATAAATAGCAAAGATGTAAGTTCACTGACCCACAAAGGTTTTCATACTCAGTGAACTGCAGAATATTTTCTGTTTAAGTCCCCAGAGGTAAAGTAGATTGGAGTTTTATCCCCACTTTACTGCTTGGAAAACTGAGCCACAGAGTAGTGGAAGCATTGCCCAAGAGCACAGGGAAAGGTATCTATAAAGCCAAGGCTAGGATTTGAGGACTTCTGGCTCTGAGTTGCATGACTGGCTCTTTTTAATATCTGACTGTCTCTTCACACAGTTGCTCTGCTTCAGCCCACAGCATTGGATTTCAATGACTTTTTGCTTTTCAGTGCCTTTTAGAGAGCAGGGAGAAGGCTGATGCAGATGCATGAGTTCCTTCTGTCACTGCATGTCAGCTGTGTCAACCTGGGATTACAGCTGGCACCGTTCTTTCTGCAGGCAATAAGATCAGAAAAGCACAAAGTTGTTGTTCATTGCTCTGATCCCTCAGGCCAGATGTTTGTTTTTCATTCTTCCTCTGCGTGTTTGTGTGCGAGACAGGGACAGAGGGAGAGCCGGAGTAAGAGAGAAGAGAGAGAATACATTATAAATGACTCTGTTCAAGCACAAAAACTGAAACAGAACTTATCTAGGAGAGAAACATGCTGTCTAGCAGGATTCTTACTTTGCAGCACTTAGCTTGATTCTCCACCTGAGAAATATTTCTCCATCTTTCTCTGCACTACATTATACAGCTATGTATCTTCAGATGACTGAACCAAGAGTAATTCATCTTACTCCAGCAAAGGAGAAATCTATCAGAAATTTTTCATGCTCCTGCTTATGCTCGATACCTAGACACTCATACAATCACAAACAGATGAGAATAGCTCATCATATTTGAGCATTCAGATTGTTAGAATAAACACACTTAAGCAAGCAGCTGTATACTTTAGGCTGGCATTGTTAGCTAAGACCAAGCTATCACAATGTACTTACATCCCTTAGTGTGCAGTTACTCCTCATGGAAAACGGCATGGCGATGATTTTAATGAGAAGTACGCTGGATGTCCAAGAAATACAAGGAAAAAGTAAAACCAAACAAATCAAACACCATGTTTGGAGTGTGATACACCTCTTTAGCACTGTAGTATCTCAGGGAGAGAGACTGAAAGGCCTGTAATGAGCATAAGAATGCAACCCCAACATTTAGGGAAATCCCATGGTTGTTATATCAGATACAAGAAGGGTGAGAGCAACTAGGTAGAGGATGTATTAGTGACCTATGGATACTACATCTTGGCATACTTTAAGTCATCATTCTGACACAGAGCAAGCCTAGGACTGGGGAATTGTAAAGCTCATCTCTTCATGAACCACACTGACTACCACACCACCACTGTCAAATGTTAACATGACTATTCATAAGCATTCTGTGTTGCATGAATTTCTCTTGCAAAGAATTCTAGTCCATAGGACTAAGGTAAGAGGAAAGGACTCAGATTTGGGAATCAAGATCATCAATGGGAAAAGAATGAGAAGAAGTGGAGAGAAACTGCCTAGATTTTGGATTGTCTTGGTTAACATTTGGCTGAGCAATGTGCTCACTACAGAGCAGAGCAACTTCTATTGAATTCCATCTGGAGAAAGAGTGAGACTGTTTCCACATGGTCATGTCTCTCTGAACAAATTAACGAAGAAAACAGAAAGTCATACAAATGTAATGACTACAGGCATGATACAAACACGTACAATTATGTGACCTCATATTTCAGGTCACAAACTAAGAATAAGAGTAGGACAATTATTTCAGAAGGACAGCTTTTGGGGCATATTACTGTTGTTGCCATGATGGGTTACTATAATTCTCTGAAGCATCAGACTCTTGGCAGCTCTCCAGCTTAAGACGCTGATGAGATGAACAAAAAGGCTCTAAGAGTACAAAGCAGAAACCATCCTAAATACAGGACTGGTGTCCAGAAGTGTCATTTTGACCATTAAAGTAAATTCTCTTCTGATGTATTTGGCATTTGCCTGTAGATGTGACATTACTGGACAACTAATCTGATTCAGGAAGATGTAAGAATGATGCTACACTAATTCAACTAACAGCATGCAATAATGCAATACATAGCTCTGCTCTTTTAGACAGCACTGATAAAAAGTTTTCTTTAAAGCGTCACTACTTTCAGATAGTATTTCATTTATCCAGGCTATACATAGAATACATAGAATACATAGAATAAACCAGGTTGGAAGAGACCTTCAAGATCATCGCGTCCAACCCATCAACCAATCCAACTCCGCCCAAGCAACTAACCCACAGCACCAAGTACCCCGTCAAGTCTTCTCCTAAAAACCTCCAGTGATGGTGACTCCACCACCTCCCCAGGCAGCCCATTCCAATGTGCAATCACTCTTTCTGTATAGAACTTTTTTCTAACATCCAGCCTGTATCTCCCCTGGCGCAGCCTGAGACTGTGTCCTCTTGTTCTGGTACTGCTTGCCTGGGAGAAGAGACCAACATCCGTCTGTCTACAACCTCCCTTCAGGTAGTTGTAGAGAGTAATAAGGTCACCCCTGAGTCTCCTCTTCTCCAGGCTAAGCAACCCCAGCTCCCTCAGCCTCTCCTCGTAGGGCTTATGTTCCAAACCCCTCACCAACTTTGTTGCTCTTCTCTGGACTCGTTCCAGCAAGTCAACATCCTTCCTAAACTGAGGGGCCCAGAACTGGACACAGTACTCGAGGTGCGGCCTAACCAGTGCAGTGTAGAGGGGCAGAATGACCTCCCTGCTCCTGCTGGCCACACTGTTCCTGATGCAGGCCAGGATGCCATTGGCCCTCTTAGCTGCCTGGGCACACTGCAGGCTCATGTTCAGTCTACCGTCGACCAGCACCCCCAGGTCCCTCTCAGCCTGACTGCTCTCCAGCCACTCTGACCCCAGCCTGTAGCTCTGCATGGGGTTGCTGTGGCCAATGTGCAGAACCCGGCACTTGGATGTGTTAAATCTCATGCCGTTGGACTCTGCCCATATACACATGATAAAAGTATTTTTGCTAAATTAGAACTGGCACTGCCTCTGTGGCATTTATTTTAATGTTAGTACAAACTTTTATGTGACTGTTGGGTAGCAGTAATAAAGACCCCTGCAAAAGGACGCTTCTGTTCCTTCTCTCCTCTTTCCTACAGCGCAAGGATTGTCTGTGGGATCCTAGGTGGGAATTAGTGGGTGATGGCTGCTTGCATGAAGATACTATTTCGTGTGTATCCTTCCTTAGGTAGACTCTATCTTTCAATCCTGTTGAAAGAATGCTGTACTGTTTGTTCTGCCTGGTTACCTTGTATGTCTTCATAAAAAGGCATGTGTTTGCCTCTTTCTTAATGCCAAGCTGACAGAAATGCCAGTGCTTCATAAACTACCACTCGCATGAGCCTGAGGTATTTGGTGACAGTAAGACTGCAACTCACACAGACTGAATGTAGCATGCCATAAGAGCCTGGATCAGTTTTGAGAAGCAAATCTTTGACAGCAAATATGAGTACTGGAAATTGCAATATAGTCACTTTTTCCTTTTTCTCTCTCTCTTTCCTCTCTTGCCCTCCAAGACAAAATTTGGGAAACACAAGCTCTACAGCACTTCCACACTGCTGCTTGGGGATAGGGACAACATCAGCTGTCCCATGGGAAAGCAGAACACAAGTAAGTAGAAATTAAACTCTGAGCATCAAGGCAAAGTTTATTTAACATTTTTTATCATATCAGATCCTATTCCAACATGCATTAACATGGGTGTTTTTGCACAAATTCCAAAGTATGCTTGTCTGTTGCTGACTTAATTTGCGTAGGTTTGTATCCCTGTGGATACAGGGCACCAAAACTGAGGTTTTATATCATGTAGCCACATTTATGTGTTTTCCAACCTTATAAATATATTATAGATGCCATGGCCCTGCAGTGACAAGCTACAATCAACTCTTGATTTCATCAACTTGTCATGCTTTAATCATCCCTCTTGGCAGATCTTTCAACATATGTCACAGCACTGACTTCAAAATGTGCTTCTCCAATGCTGCTTTATTAACCCTGTCTTTTTATGTGTTTTAGGCTCATTATGAAATGCAGTAAATCTGTCAATGGCACTTTGCATGCCTTCTCCAATTCAGCCTGATAGGAAGCATCTGAAAGCTCATTTCAGTTCCACAAAATGAGTACAACATGAAAAATCAAAACCCACCAATAAGTATATTGTGAGAACCTTGGGAATCACATTCAGTCCACAGGGCAAATCAAACTTCAGTGCTCTTGTTCCTAATTCATTACCCACTCACAAGGCCATTTAGATAGGAAAATATTAAGACCACAAAGGGATCTGGCAGTACCACAAAGAAATCTCTTCAGCTTGCACATCAAGCATCAAGGCTTATTAAGGATCCCAAGTAGTCAAGCACAACAGAGAAGGCTCAGGAGAGACCTTATTGCTCTCTACAACTACCTGAAGGGAGGTTGCAGCTAGGTGGGGGCTGGTCTCTTCTCCCAGGCAACCAGCACCAGAACAAGACAACACAGTCTCAGGATGCACCAGGGGAGGTTTAGGCTGAATGTTAGGAAGAAATTCTTCATAGAGAGTGTGATTGCCCATTGGAACGGGCTGCCCGGGGGAGGTGGTGGAGTCGGTGGAGTCGCTGTCACTGCAGGTGTTTAGGAGGAGACTTGATGGGGTGCTTGGTGCCATGATTTAGTTGATTAGATAGTGTTGGATGATAGGTTGGACTTGATGATCTTGAATGTCTCTTTCAACCTGATCTATTCTATTCGATTCTATTCTGTTCTATTCTATATCTATGTGCCTCTTCAAGGAGACAACTAGATTCAGCCAAGCTTGCTATTACCTTGGTTTCAGAAGTAGGGAGACCACAATGGCCTTGAGTCTGAAGGAGGGAAAGGGTACAATGAGGCAAACACCAGATTCAGTGAGGGGGCAGAGGGTGGAGAAGAAGGAATGAAAAGATGCCAAAATCACTCTGGAAGAGACAGAGGGACTTTAAGGGAGACATGCTCTGCAAAGCACAGAGAACTAGATATGGCTTCTCAAAAGGGTCAGCTACCAAGCATTTAGAAATGACGAAATAGTACAACATGAGCTGTGCAGGGGAGAGAAGTATAAACTTAGAAAGGAAGAACTTGTTGCAATGATTCAGACATTCCAGTTAATATCTCTGTCTGCATTAGAATCTGCATTACTGAGATTATGAGAACTAATAATCACAACATTGCATAATATTCACAATATTAGAGCATATGTCAGTTGAAGAAAGGATATGTAGGCTTCTCTTAAATCCTCTAGCAATGCTATTAGATCATCCAAGTTATCTTCTTTTTAGCTAATGCATTATAAATTCAATAAAGCGAAGCTGGGAGAGCTAATATCCCTCTAGATAAAAATACAGTTTAAAAATACAGGCAACTTTTCAGAAACACAAGGCCTTAAAAAAATATATATATAGAAAATTAAAATGTCACTAGTGAAAAAAACATCAAGAAGAACACATATCCAGAAGTAAGGCTTCTTTTGTTTCAGCTGTGTTGGACTGCATAAAGACTATCTGTCTAATTGAAACTACTACAGGTATAACACACTATTCCTATGTAACTAAGGCACTTATTTCCTAGAAGATTAGTGTTGATTGTTCACAAACAGGAGGGTTAAGTTACTCTCATTTAGATGGTGAGCAGGTAGCAAAACAGAAAACAGAAGAGCTAGCTCTGTCCCCTGATATACTCTTGGGAAATCTACTGTCTCCCCCTATTCAGTATAAAACCAGAGAGATGAACTCAAGCCAGCATGTGCAAAGAATGTTGATGCAACCTTGTCAGACCTCCTGTTTCAAGGTCAAGATGGGGACTAATATATAAAAATTAGCAGTCATGGCTGGGAGCTGTTTTCTACAGCTTCCCTCTATGCTTTACATCAAAGAAATCCTTGCTAAATTTTGTCTTTAACAACTACAACAATTGCTGCATTATCTAAGGAAATTCCTCATCATAACAAGCTCTTGTGTGTTTTGTGTAATTCCTTTACAAATAACCTTGAGTCTTGTGCATGTCCTCTTAATATCTCAGGAGAGGATCTCACTTTCTCCTCCTCTCCTCTCCTGTTTGCTTCCTCCCAACACCACCCTCCCCAGCCTCACCACCCCTCCCCCCCACCCCCAATTATCTCTTGCTGTCTTCTGGGTGGTTATGTTTAATCTCAGGATTAGGCAGAAGCCTGCAGTTTGCCTTGAACAGCTTATCAGCTTCCAAGAGACATTTACAGGAAGAGAAAGACTCCAGTTTTGATAGCAGTAATTGTATTTAGCTTGTAAGATACAAGGCTATTTATCTCATGGCTGGGAAATCACAGAGGGGGAGAAAGAAAATGTTGCTGATAAAAACTAAATAAACCCAAAAAGAATGAAGAAAAGAAAAGAAGAAAAAGAAAAGAAACAACACTCTTCCAAAAGTCCCTCAAGTAGAAGAATGAGGTGAGAAATGGACATCATTGAACAAAAAGAGCATGCCACTTGTGCAAGGAGATTGAAAATATCAAGGGAAAGGTGATAAATGGTTTAAGTAGGACAAGAAATGACCTGTGTCAAAGCAGACAATGAACTCTGCTTCAATAGTCACAATTGTGTGTAACTCAGAGAATTTAATTTGTAGTACTTCTTCAGTTTGCTGGGAAACATCTCAAAAGAGAAGTAGGAGCTCAGTCAGTTTTCTTCCCTGTCTCACATAAGGTGTCTGGTACTAAACCAAGTAATTTCAGATCTTACTACTAAATAAATGAAAAATATATTGTAGCAAAAGAGATTTCATGCCTTTCACAATTTAGATGGGTAGGACAATCTAGATCACCGTCAGCTTAACCTGTGTTTCTAGAAAGTGTTTTAGTTCAGGGAATAGCAGGTGAGAAAGAATGACTTTGTATCATACAGACTACTAAAGATGTAGTTTGGTGGAGACTTTTAACTGACATAAACCAGCCTTCCTGAAAAAGGAAGTCATCTTATCTTTCCCTGTATCCTGATTGATCATTTCCACTCCCACATGGCCATTTTTCCTGGGCGAGCTACATGGTGAGTGACAGTGGTAAAGCAATCCCCCTGAGCAGAAGATGAGAGAGCCAACCCCAGAAATTTGGCAATGTGAGTGTGGGAATGAGTAATGAAAGAGTCAGACCTGTCCAGCTCCAGCAGTATACTACAATAAGATCTGTCTACATCAGCATTTTTGGTTTGAATGAGGGGCATGCCTCCAAGGTGTAGCTCCCAATACTCTTCGCTTGCTACACTTATTCACATACTGAAATGCTCTCAAGGGAATACAAACTGGATTCCATTCAAATGATATTAAACCACTGGATGTGCCCTAACTGTTCAGGGGCACTGAGTCCTTGGGCCTGGAACTATTCTGAAGGGAAAGCCCCAGCACAGATATCAGGGTCTCAGAACCAACTTTTTTGTTTGATAGTACTTAACCAGACCACAGTACTTGCCAGAGCTGTTAAAGAGTCCCTGGAGTTCTGCTGTCGAGAGATAACTGCCCAGCTTTTCCTAAAATCCAACTTCCTCTCAAATGTGTACTTGAGAGAGAGGATGAAGTAGGGGCACAGAGGATGAAATCTTTTTCTTTTTTTTTTTTTATTCAATACTAATAGAACTGCAAATTAATGTCATTTAAAATGGCAGAGACTCCTAAAAGAAGGCTGAGAGATCACTCAAGAGAATGATAAAGAAGAAAAATACAGCATCTGTATTGAGTGGCTGAACTAATGAATCCTGATAAAGATCCAGTTCCTTAATTCTGTCCTAGTTCCTAATTTTCAATGCATTAATAAAATCCAGGCTAGAGTTATCTTGCTAAATCATGTATTTCTTTAAATTACAACCTTTTCCTGCTTTTTGCCTTCTTTCCTTTAATCTTCTTTAAAATATTGCTCCAATTAGACTTTATTTTGGCATCGCTGATCCTTTTGCTTTACAGCTTCTCTTCACCTAGTTTTGTGAGTTTTTTCCTACTGCAGAAAATTCAGGCAGTGCATGGATGAATGAACAAGAATATCAGGCTTGTTTTGACGTACACTACAAATCAGGCAACACACAAAATATTTTTTGCAAGCAAAGGCAGTGGACAGAGGGGGGAAAAAAAAGCCTCCTGTCTCAGAATTAATGAAAATTTAGTGACTGAGGTATCTCAGTTTTGTTTTTAACTCCACTGATTCCATCCCAAACCTCAAAATTCCTATTTTAAATCTTTTTATCCCACTGTGCCTCAATTTTGATGTTTTTTACTCTAATCTGAAACAAACATGTCAGATGCTTCCTCTTCCGGAACTAGCTTTCTTATCTTACCCACTGTTAGTCCAAAATGAATCCCACCTCATCACTAAAAAGATTTAGATACAGAGATGTCTCCTCACCCTTGTTAGAAACATAAAAGTGAGAAAATAACAGCCACCAAGCACAACCTGTTATCTGAGATGTCCAGAAAAGGGTGAATGAAGGCAGGTGAGACAACAGAATGGAAGCATTCAAGGGAAACTCTACTTTAGGGCATAGAAATTCTGATGTATGTTAGCAAAAGCTGTGTAACCTGACTGGAAAAAAAAAATATATTGTGATGACCAACTTAATGAATCAAGCATCAAGGAATTGGCTGTCATTACAGCCTATGGAAAATGCTCATCTCATTAATGGGTACTTGAGGGAGAGAGGAAAGAGCAAAACTAATGCAGATAAATCATAAGTGGCTCAATGGTTTTGGCTGAAATAAACCACAACAGCTGAATTGCAGATAGCAGCCCCAGTGCTAATGCTGCTATTTGCCCTCACACAGTTCTCAGGAGCTTTGTTTCAGATAACCTGTACCAGGCCACTGTTCAGAGTCTCACCGCCCCCTGTAGCAGGGTTGGAATGGTACAAATGGCGAAATATCATCCCTATTGACAGGGATTATTTCAGTACCAATGCTCAGCCAACCTTAGCTCCAAATTAATTGCCTCCTTTACCATTTCTCCCTAACCCTTTTCTTCACAAGAAACTCATAAAGTTCATGTTGCAGGTGGCTGAGTTGGAACTGGATGCTAAAGAACCCAAAATGTCAGTGCTTGAGTTGTAAATGCATTGCTTTTCTGTTTCCTTCCACATCCTTATCTTTTATTTGAAGTTGCAAAAATACAGCTTTGGAGGCCTTCAGTCCCATTGGGCTAGTTTCATTTAATTTCAATTTAACTGAAGACTGTGTTTTAAGGAAAGACAATATTGTCTCTCTTTGCTCATTTAATGAATATTCCACTTTTATTTGTACTTTCTGTTGAGCAAGTAATGATGAGTTTAATGTATAATCCTTCTACAGGTAATAAAACTGAAGAGAGGATCATGGAAATGCCATTCAGAACACTGCTGCCTGAAGATTGCACCACGTGTGATGATAAGGGAGGTACTTTAGTTAGTCTATAAAATTTGCAAACATTAGGCTGTAGCACTGTGTAGAATACCAAATACACTCAAAATTGTTCACATTACTGACACCACAGTGTGCCCAAACATGCATGTGCTACACCTATGATGTTTTCCAAATACCACAAATAACTGTGCTTCAGAATTGAAGTCATTCTATGTGTAAAATACAGGATTTCATAGCTATTATACAAGTTTCATATGAATTGCAGTTTCAGCAGTCTCCAGCTGAAACAGGTTAGCCTGGGTCAACCCAACCACAAAGCTTTTTACAGAGCTGAAACTCTTGCACTCACTAGGAGAAACAGCAGTGTGAGTTTGGTTTGTGAAAGACAAAAATGTATTCGTTTTACAAGCTCTTGTTTTATCATCTTTAAATCATTAATTGCACAGAAAATGGAAGTAATAATGAATGGTTTCATGTAGTTATTGTCTTCTTGAAGCTATTCCTGAATCTGAGGCATTCATAATGCCTCTTTATTATATTCTGCTATTTAACATGAATTGAAATAAAGCAACAGTCTTTTCCTCTAAAAGAGCTGGAATACTTCTCTCTTAGTTATTTTCTCTGGCCATGAAGGATCTTTATTCTTTTCAACTGGTCCCTCTTTTTCAAATTTGACTAAGAAATCATATTGAAGAAACTGGAAAAACTAAGAGACACATGCACACACAAAAGGTGTGATCCCAGAAGCCTTACTTTCACAGAGGCAGGCTAAAAAGTTAATCTTCTACGGAAACTGAAATACACGCATGGAAAGGAAAAGATGTCAGGAATATAAAGATGTCCTTTTCCCTTGGGGTACAACTGCATATACTCTGTACCAGCCCACAACGTAAGATGAATGCTGATTCTATAAAACTATACATCTTCTAATGAAAACATAGGAATACCTTTAGCCAAGACAGAAGCAGAGGGTACTAACGTAGTCGCTGAGTGCAATTTATTTTCCCTTTAAAAAAAATAAAAACCTCTAAAGCAATGAGCTGAATATTTTGTTTCTTTACACCAAGGACTTACTACAGCAAGTAATACGAGAAGAAAATTTATTCATGGAGTTTTTACTGACTGTAATTGGCTGCCAACTGGATCAGAGATATTTTACCGCAGAAATAATTGATGAAAAGAGAACACGAAACCTACTTAGTTTGGGCCTCTCCTAGCCTCACTTTCCTCACTAGCCAATGGAGAGCAGAGCTAGAATCCAACTGAGCATGTCTGTCATAATATTCTTCAAAAGCAATTATTTCACAGAAATAAGGATAATTATTAAAATGTCCTCTTTTGCATATATATCACCATAACTGACAAACTGTCACGTTGCATATGTGGTACAGAGTGCCACAGGACAGATTGTTCACATTACAAACTTGTGCACTTGCTGAGTGAATGGAAGAGATGAATTCCCCTTGGAATAATTTATTGGTGTAACACTGCACAAACAATTAGGATATTTCTCATAACTCGAGGTTAAGTCGCTTCACTCCTTCACAACTAGAAAATTGCTTCATGTTTTCTACAGAATTCTTCTTTTAGTCCTGGGTCACTTATGTGTAACTTAGAAAAGAAGAACTGGAAGCTGCTTAGACTTAGTACTGGAAGCCAACAAGACCGGATCTTGATCTTAGACAACAACATTCAGTCAAGAAGACTGTGGTTAATGTTGGAATTCTCTGTGCTCCTCCTGCCTTTTGTAATCATTCACATCACCAACCCTCAGTTACCTTATGCACTATGATAACATTACATGTAGCATCACATACAGGAATCTGGTTTTCATTTGGAATGAATTTGACATTTTAGCATGATGACATATAGTAACATGAGATTGTGATTTGCCAGTAGATTATGAAACAGTTTTACAGTGACTCAAGGGTCAGTTGCTCACTGTTGCTGGTGGATTTGGGGTAATGACTTCCAAAAAGACCTAAAGTCAGCTAAGACTAGACAGTTCTGGCTAAATTGTGTGTATGCCTCTGTATCTGCAAATGAAAAAAAAAAAAATGAAAAAAAGAGTAAAATTCAGATGATGGAAAATTATGAGGCAAAAATAAGGTCTGTTCAAATACTTGCAACTTAATCTTCCAGCTACTGTACACTTCAACTCTATGTCTATATAGACAGTATCTTGAATGTGGCTAGAGTCACCTCTCCTTTTTGTGTGGTCTGTTGAAAACCTTTCCTCCTTAAACAGACAGAAAATATCACAAGTAGCAAAACCAAGTTTGTTGTTGAATCAGTTTGCAACTCTCTGCAGAGCCAAGATTCACTTAGAGACCTCTGAAATAGTAAGATTTATGTGCATCACATCACACAGCTAGCATGCTGCTTCTTCCAGTGTAAAGGACAATTACTTTGATCTCCAATAAACAGAATATGCACCACTAAATGGGTCAATCAGTTGTTAAGATGAAGTAACAAAGGTTTATGCAGCAATCAGTTGTTACTAAACATTAGTTTGTAGGTATAGATACACTGAAAGAGAAATCAAAGTGAAATAAACATGTACCTGTTGGGTAATGTTCATTGACTGGCCAGCTGTCAACCTGAAGTGTGGCATTGCCACCATTCCTGGTAAAGCGTACCACATGGTATTTGCCATCATTTACAGGTGTGCTTTCCTCTTTGATAGAGATGTCCACTGTGCCAATATTGAAGACCACACCAATCTTGCCTTGCTCCTAAAATAAAAGGAAAAAAGAAACAAATGCTTGTAAATTGCTCTCTGTTAAGAGAATGTTCTAGGACTGTAATTGTGCCAGCAGATGGCACTGAAGAAAACACAGCAGCATTGTTTCGAGTTGTGTCAGCAGACATTTCATTGCCTTTGTTTCATTGTCTTTCACACTCTTCTTTACAGCATTCACCTGAACATAGCAACTCATTCATTTGAGTAAAACATCACAGAAGACAGGCATGGATAAATAGTTATTTGAGCAATATCTCTACTGATTATTGGCAGTCACTTGTTCAATTGTCATCTGAAACGCAGCCACAGGTAGTCTGTACCCCAACGGCAGCTTTGTTCTGTTATTCTGCTTGTGGAACAAACAAGCTCCACTCCAAAACAAATACCCATGGGATCCAGAACAGAGAATGCAGTTATGAGATGGATAAAATTAGAAGAGGGGAAGAAAATAATTAATTAGCTGACTTTCAACTCTGACCACTTGTGAGAAGCTAATTGCTCTTAAAACAAATGGAAAACCTTCCATACTTTCAAGAGACAGGAGTGGCCACAGTCTTTTACTTTTTAATATTACACTCCAAGCAGTGGGTTAGAAAGTGGTGTTTTCCCAAAGCTTTCCACCAGTCACTGGCTGAAAGGGAAGAGCTGGGAAAGCCAGTTGTGCTAGATATAACACTTGCTCCTGCATCTTCCCTTACACGGTTCCAAGTAACAACCACATTCAGTGACTTCAGGTTGTAAAATACATACCCAGAGTATATTCAGATTAGATATTCAGACTTAACACTTCTGATTTAAACAGTGCCAGAAATTCATTGTGCAATACACCATTAACAGGAACGAATCATCAGACCTTCATTAAAGAGATGCACGGAATGTTGATGTCAATATTTGTGAAGGTGTATGTGGCAGGTACAGCCACCCTGACACAAACACAAAACAGACAATGGGCAAAGAGCAGTGGCTTGCTAGGAGCTGATGAAAATCAGCTTGACTCCTTGCAGACATTAACTGGCTCCTCCAAGTCTAGAAGTTACAACCTTGCATTTTTGTTGTTGTGTTTGTTACTGTTATTACCTTACCTATCTGCTTGGTCCATCCAGAACTGTTACGCTGACTGACTTCACTACATAGACGTTAGCAAATCTCAGCTATAAGAAAGAAACATCTCTTGTGCTTGAAGGTCACCTCAGATTCCTCTCCTGGATTTACTCTTGTCTTATGGTATTAGCAGTCCTTTTCCTTAAAATCCCATGATTTCCAGTTTCTCTCAGAGGTTTATCTCAATTTCTGCATTATTTTTAGTGTAAGTAAACTTTGAAATGTAAAATACCTACCAAATTTCCTTTTATCTTCAATACTACTTTTTCTTTTTTTCCATTTTTTCTTCCCCTAACACCATCTCTCCTACTCCTCAGACTACAACACTGTATGGTAATTGAAGAGGCCATTAAAAAGTTGGGCTGGTCTTCAATTACTTGAAGTGTAACACTGTAAGGCTAAGCACCCTGGTTTTCCTCCCATTCTAGAATCTGCCAAATGTGCTGGATAGCAAGTGTCTTGTGTACATTCACACTGCTATGCTTTCGATCCACTTCCTCTCAATGTTCAATAATCCTTTTCTCACTGGAATGTGGGGTGAATGGATTGCTGCTCCCAGCAGATGCATGAACTCAGATACCATTTGAAAACAACCTTTCTTCTCTTATTCTGTCCCCAAAATAAGGGACTTCATTTCAGTGAACAGAGTTTTGTTTCAGGTAAAACTATTGCTGGCACAGCTTTACCATTTCATTGACATATGAGTTGATCTCCCAACACTATTATAGATAATCTTGCTGGCAAACACATAATTCTTTATTTGCATAGAAATGAGTGAAGAACCAGTGATTAATTTTTGCTCAAAGACTCAAATAATATCTGCTGACCAGGTAACCTGGCTACTGACTCCATGGGATTCTGCAGGGTCCTGCTTTATAAAATCAGCCACCTAGACAAACTTCTAATACAGCTTTTCAATTGTCATCAATAACTCAATCTTGTTTTGCAAACTGTGGCCACTGTCAGAAGAGTTCATCTTTATGAAGGCATTCTATTCTATAATGGGAGCAGCTAAGATGAAGAGCTGTGCCTTGTGTAATGGAACAGATCACCACCACCACAAAAGTAAAAGGGATTAAGAGGTACCTAACAGAGTGAAAGATGCATGACTTCAAGCCCTACAGGCTTCACAAGGCAGAGATAAAAACTTGCAAGTGGGGAAAGGGACAGTGGGAAGTTTAGCTAATCTCCCCTACAGAAGAAAATATTTCTGATCTCTCCTTTGAGGAAAAGGAGATAGAGCCTTTTGCCATTCCCTTTCTTCAAGCCCTTGGAAAAAAGCCCCACAATTTAAAGGACTACTCATAACTGATGGATAAGAGGGCAAACTGAGAAAGAGAGAAGATTCTGGAAGTGGAGGTTTGCAAATCATCAATGGACTTTCATCTGCTGAATAGAGGACAAGGAGCACACTGGCACCCTCCTCATCTGAAACAACCCCTTTCGCAGGCAAGGGAACACAGCCCTACTAAAAACAATGTAACACTTTGTGGCAACTGAAAAATGCAAAAATTTATCAAAAAAACCCAAAACCAAACCAAACCCAAACCAACAACAAGCCTGACCCAAGATCTACTTTAGTTCTCTTCAGTCCCTCCTCGGACAAAGCTGCTTGAGGCTTACCCACCCGTTTTTATGAAACACAACTTCATGCTAGATTTTGATACTCATCTGGACTGAATAGAAGTTTGTAATGAAAATGGTTCGGGTCCATAAAACACAATATAACACAACACACCCAAAGCAGGGTTATTTCAGCCAGACTTCAAGATATAGTTTACTAATGATATTTTGTATCTCTAGGGCACCAGACACTATGAAAAACCCCAAACAATTAGTTGATGCATTCCTGGCAGAAAAAAAAAACCCAACCAAACAAAAAACAGCAACAAAAAAGCAAAACACAAAGACAATCATACATCAAACGAGAGACCATGGACAAACAGGGCAAACAGGATTTATTTACAAGATCTCTTCAATTCCCATTTCCTGCACTACAATGCCTTACTAAAAACAGCTGTTACTCCCCTCCTAAATCCAAAAGATAAGCTTTACTGCGAAACTTTAATACTTAGCAAAAGATCTACCTTTGAGCTACTATCTGCAGTGTTTCTTCTGTGGTCAGAGAAAAAGAGTCTAACCTTACAGCAAGGGAAAAGATGAATACAGGGCCCCACAGACTATGCAAATTACAGGCTCCAAAAGTGCTCAAAGTATTTTTAGCAGAGACAGTGCACTTTTCCCTCTTTGCATCTGTGTTCACTGGTCCGCCCCAAACACTTCCCATGAATACATAGAATACACCAGGTTGGAAGAGACCTTCAAGATCATCGCGTCCAACCCATCAACCAATCCAACACCACCCAAACAACTAACCCACGGCACCAAGCACCCCATCAAGTCTCCTCCTGAAAACCTCCAATGATGGCGACTCCACCACCTCCCCAGGCAGCCCATTCCAATGTGCAATCACTCTTTCTGCATAGAACTTTTTCCTAACATCTAGCCTGAACCTCCCCTGGCGCAGCCTGAGACTGTGTCCTCTTGTTCTGGTACTGCTTGCCTGGGAGAAGAGACCAACATCCGTCTGTCTACAACCTCCCTTCAGGTAGTTGTAGAGAGTAATTAAAGTTGTAGAGAGTAATGAACAGGTCATTAAGTAATGCTTTTGATATTTCCAAGTGACATCAAGTTTTGGCCCTATATCTTGGAAAACTGAGAACCATTTTATTTAGAAATAACAAAGTTAATTCAGTGTTCAATCATATTTTATTTCTTCCCTTCTTTATTTAAGGCCAAAAGGGATTTTTGAAGTTCCTCAAGAATTTATCTTTTGCTGATTCGTCCCATTAAATTGCTTCCCTCAAAAGCCACATTACCTTTTCCTCACTTCTGGAGTCCTGGAGATAAATGTCTGCCATGAGATGTCTCTAAGACTTCAGGCAAATAATTATGATCACATAATGGAGTGATTGAAGATAAATTGTAAGGGGGTAAGGAGGGTGGGGGGAAAGAAGTACTAAAAAGAATGCACAAGGCATCACCTTGACCTTTCTATTCTGCACTGCGTCCTTCCACAGGCTCCTGGCAATGGTTTCTTGTTATTTGCAAGAACATTATTAAATAATATTGGGCTAATCTGCAGCCTGGATCAGGAGATCTGAAATCTATTGCTTGCCCTTAAGTATTATTTCACTTTGGTCAACTTTTTTTTTTTTAACCTTCCTGTAAGACAAATCCTTCACCTGTGACAGAGGGGGCAAGAGTCACGTATCTTTCCAGGCTCTACAAGCACTATAAATTCAGATATATTTCTCTTACACTGATGACATCCTGATAATCCCAACTCTTTTAGCCCAGAGAGCAACTCCAATCCAAGAGGAGCATGTCCTAGGGTTTTCTCAGTTTCCACTGTTGACTCCTCAAAAACCCATCCCTTTACTCTGAAAGGACCTCAGGAACACCTCTGAGGTCTGACATTTTTGTAGCTACTTTTTTTCTTTTGTTTTTCTCCACCCAAGGAGAACTGGAACCTGTCTGCATGCAAATTGTCAGGCCTTTGTTTGCTTCATGCTGTGCCTTTGTATTTTGAAGGCATCTATCTTTCTGTAGCAGACCAGCTGGAAAGTAAGTCAAATGAGGGTAGCAGCGATTTTGTCAGATGAGCATTTGGAGTGTGTTCAAGTGGATACACAGGTGAAGAGCCACATACACTGTGTACTCTGGAAAGGGCTTTATCTTTGGGCATTCTTTCTCTTAATCTAAAATTCAAATAATCCAACCTGAACATACATAGCTGTTTTCTGTGTGCAGAAAGCATTTGATTCCAAAAACCAAGAGCCACAACCCCAGGCAATAAGACAAATCCTAGTCTCAGCTGCATCGGTATGAATCAATAGCAATTCTGTTGAAGAAACTCAATTCCTACCAATGCAAGTGGAAGCAGAGTTTATCACAGTATCTTTATGTTGGTTTGCTTCTTTTCTTGAAACTAAACATTAAATAAATATATATAAATATATCAAGATAGAATCCCAGAATAAATGTGTTTTCTCACACTCACTTTGATTCACTTTTTTTTTTATAGTCACTGCTGTGCAAGCCGCCTCCTCCTCCTCCTTCTGCCATGGCTGGTTCCAGCATGGCTAGACATTAGTCCAAACCTGGCAGACAATATTCTTAAGTTACTGCTTCCTGAAGATCACTGCTGATTTTGCTGCACTCATTTAAAAGCAAGACAAGCTCTTTCAGTAATGCAGGAACTCATTTTACACTGTAGGAAAGTTCTGTAAGCTATTTACTGGGTTTGTTGTTTGTTTTTCCTACAAATGCCACATGCATACTTTTACCATGAACAAAAACACAGAAAGTCCTTTACTGACTAGAAATACAGTCAAAGTCAGCATTGTACTTAGACGACAGTTCTGACCTGCAAGTAGAACTAAGTATATAGCTGGACAGATCTTTCTAGTATAAGTTTACCAAAGAATTTAAGGAGAAATTTTAGAAGCTGTATTCAGCACAGAGTATGAGGAAGTAGCTTCTAGTCCACTCTAGTTTAGTCTAGTGGAAGGTGTCTCTGCCCATGGCAGGGGGATTGGAACTAGATGATCTTTAAGGTCCCTTAGAACTCAATCCATTTGATGATTCTATAATAGTTAATGCCATTTTTAATATCACCAGGAAGTAAATCTGAAATCAGAACTGATATATAGATATAAAACTCTGGAGTCAGGAAAAAGGAGAGCTTACTGTGTGAAGACTTCCTTTATCCAAACAGTGATGGCAGGGAAGGCATGCTCAACAACCAGTGCAGCCCCTCTGGCAAATACAACAATCAACAAAAGCAGCAAATGTCGTTAAGGAAATAACAAGCACTGAGACTCACTTGACTTGGAAGCTTTTAATTAGGGCTCCAACACTTTACAGTTATTGTGAAAGAAGAAAAAGAATAATGTTATTAAAGTGAAAGGAAATATACAGGCCAGCTAATTTTGACTGATTTCTGAGGGCTATTATAAGGAACAGTAGGTCGGTTTTTGTTGTACAGCGCTTGTTACTGCTTCTTTAAGGTGTTGAGCCAGATTTACTAAATGCAAGTTGCAAACCTATTTATCAGGGAGAACAATACACACAAAGGACAAAATAAATAGAAATTATTACCCTTCGGGGCCATGGTTTTTAGAAAAAGCAATTCTCTCGGATACATAATTTATAAGGCTAAAAAGGACAATTGTTATAATCTAGTCTCCTCTAAAATTTTATATGAGGCCATATATCTTGTCTGAATTGATTCCTTGTTGAGCTACAGGATATATTTTAGAGCAACACTTATTTGTGATGTGAACATTTACAGCTGGGGAGAGAAGCATTGGAGTCACTGCAGTTGCTTCTTTCATGAGCTTGGCCCAGCGTTGAAAATGGCCAAAAAGGCAAGTGGAATGTCAAGAATTGTAATGAAATAGATCACTGAACAAAAGGAAAATGTCTGTTAAGATGTTGGGGGTGCACCTTTGACTTTAATTCTGGTGCAGAGTACACAGATCTGTACAGGCAGTCTCAAAAAAGAAAGAGAAGGGATATAAAAAGGTTTAATAAAGTATCACACTTGAAATTGTATATAAAAACCTATAAAAATGGAGATAATTCAGCACTTCCCTCCCCCCCCCCCCTTTTTTTTTTTAATAACTCCAAGAACTACAAATACGTAATAAAATCATCTGGCAATAAAGTTTTAAAGCACACAAAGTACCTTTTGAGACAGTACATAACTGAACTGTAGAACTCACAGTCACAGGATGTTTCAGATGCCTAAGATACATTAAAAAATAAATGAATCATGGGAGGAAATTCAAAGAGCCACTTCATATAACAGTGTGACTATGACCTCTTTCTCTGCAGTCCCCTAAAAGCAGACCACTACCAGTTCTTTAAACTTCTACTTCCTATATTGAAAACCATATTTCTTTAAGTGACATCTAAGACTGGGATGAAGTCAAAATCTCCTTGAAAGGTCTTAACAATTCTTATTGATTTTAAGAAGTGGTGAAACAAAGAATTTATTATTTTTTTTGAAGGTTTAAAAAGGGTAATTTTGATAAACATCTGCCACAGCCAAGCTGCTGCCTCAGACCAAGAAAATGCTAGAGCATGGAGATGACCTCATACACCAGCTTCATCCACCATGAAACATATCCACAATGGAAAAGATGCAGTCTTTTTCTGTCTGGTCCTTATGAAATTTGTCTTGTGATTCATAAGAAGTGATTCTCACTTTGCAACCTGTCCCTCTTCCTGAAGGCTTCCTGTTCAGAGCTGATTAATAAATGAATGCATTTTCCACATATGCTTTATTGCTTTTTTCCTCCTTTCCTTCCTCATTTCTGAAAAGAAGCAGTGAGGGGGAAGAAATGGTCCGTAAATGAGGCACAAAAGCAGAGATTTAGTGAAAGATAAGAGCAGACTCAAGGGGGCTCCAAGTAAAAATAATGCAATTAGCATACTATCTTAGGACTAAACAGCTCCTGCTCCACCACCACCATTTTTGCACCCATCCCAGAGCTGGAGGCAAGACCCTCACCAGTCAAGACACAACACAGAGGAGCTCAGCCCCAGTAATTAAGCCCAGCCAGCACATATGGATGATATTGGAGTAGTCATCAATTCTCTTCCTACCTAACCGGGGGGCCACCAGGCCCCCCGGCCTTTGTTGTCACCACCACCATCACCCAGTGCGCACCATGGGCACTCACCAGTGATGAGAGGAGGATCCTCCAGCCCAGATGGGCTCAGCTTGGGGCTTCTGCCTTTCCTGGGAGGGATTAAAAAGGGGAGTGGCTGAGGAGGGCCAAGTGGCCACACCTGGGGTGGGAGGAGACTCCAACAGAGCCCAGGTGCTCTGGGATTTGAGGGGAAAAAAGGGGGAAAATGGGGCAGGTGAGGGACTTGTAGGGTGTCAGGTAGTGATAGGACTAGGGAGAAGGGAAAAAAAAAGAATATAAATCCATAGGTTCAGATTGGATGTTAGGAAGAAATTCTTCACCATGAAGGTGGTGAGATACTGGAATGGTTTGTCCAGGAAGGTGGTGGAAGCCCCATCCCAGGCCAGGCTGGATGTGGCTCTGGGCAACCTGATCTAGTGTGAGGTATCCCAGCCCATGGAAGGGTGGTTGGAACTGGATGATCCTTGAGGTCCCCTCCAACCCCAACAATTCTATGATTCTAAAACAATTTTGCAGTTTAGGCTGGATGTTAGGAAGAAATTCTTCACAGAAAGAGTGACTGGCCATTGGAATGGGCTGCCCAGGGAGGTCCCTGGAAGTGTTTAAAATAAGGCTGGATGAGGCACTTAATGCCATGGTTTAGTTGATTAGATGTTAGGTTAGTTGATTAGTTGATCAGGTGTTGGGTGATAGGTTGGACTTGATGATCTTGAAGGTCTTTTCCAACCTGGTTAATTCTGTGTGATTCTGTGATCTTTCTGTGACTGCAAACTCTTCCCTCACTCTACAGAGCACAAGAAAAAACCACTAAACTCTCCAAGATTCTGACTCAAAACCAGGTTTCCCAACCCTTCATTTAATTTTCCCCGTGGAATGAAATTCCTTCATTTTACTAATACCTTTCTTCAAATGTAGGCAACAGAATCTTTTAACTTTAGTTTACAGAAATTTCACAATTGCTTTGGGTTTTATGCTCACAGATCACATCACACCTTTTGGCCATAGTCTTACCACTTGAAGCCTATTGACCACAACCAATAGTCTTATCTGAATAAGAGTACTTGCTTAGAGCATCCCTCCTATTGAAAGATGTCCTCTACTCTTTGTTTTGAGACAGATAATATTATTTAGAGCAACTAAAATGAATAACAGTTTCCTTGTTAAGCGCTTACCAAGCTTTCCAAACTTGGAAAATTTTCCAGTTGAATGTTTATGTGGGACACAGACTATTAGAAAATAATTTCTTAATGGTCCACACTACAAGAAACTGCAGCACAGATACACAATGCTACTAAAGTACATCTTATTCTTTCCTGTTCTTGAATGCTTTTTTAAACAAATACTCTTCCAATATCGTGGAAATACTGTTACCAGTGGGATGTGAAATAGTAGTTCTCTAGCTTCATTTTTATCCTTCCTTCTCTCCCTTTGTCATTCCTTCTTTCACTCTTTGCCTTCAGTCTAATAAAAAATTCTTTTACAAACAAAACTGCCCTGAAAACAAGGCACAAAATGGCCAAACTCAAAACTTTACCAGAGTTGGGAGGGATTAATTAGCAAGTACTACATCAAGCACATGACATTTCAGCCAAAGAAGAGCATGTATGAGATATAGAAGCTGCTTGATTTTTTTCAGCCCAGATACCCTGTATCACTGCAGGGTTTTAGGTGACATTATATAAAATATCAACAGAACTACACTTAGGAATTGTTTGGCACCAGACATTTTTGTATTTCATGTAAGGTGATGCCATCACTATGGGGTGAGACCTTTACAATTTTTTCTCACTCACAGAGGCAATCAAATCTAGGTAGAGTACATGGTTGAAAGACAGAGATTTTTGGTTGTTTTTTTTTTTTTCTGCTTTTACTGCTGCACTGATGTACTTTGAAAATGCCACTTCAGTTTCTCTAACTTTATTTTCTCTATTTACACTATGAAGCTACAGGCTTGTCAAACAGTATATTTGTATATTATCTACCACAGTGGAGCCCTGGTATCCAGTAGGGCCTCCAGATGTTGTTGCAGTACAAACAATTAATATCAAGCAGAGAATCCTGATCTACAGTATCATTACCATGACCAGGCTTGTACTAAGCTCACCCTAAACCTATTTCCACGAAATCTGGGAAACTTGTGCCACAACTACTTTCTCTTACTTATATCTGACACCCATTGAGCAAAGCCGAGTAATCAGTGTATTCAGCAGTGTCACAAGGGCAGGTTGCCTCTGTGCTCTCCAGCGCCTGGGACTGTGTGCCAAATTTAATCTTTTCTTACCATGACCCAGGAAAGCACCAGTACTCTGCCAGTCAGTTACAGGTGGTAAAATGTTACAAGAAACATCTACAGGTGTGCTTGGGTTACATAACTTGTGAAAAACAACTGTTGTAACACAACTCGTGAAGGTCCAACCCATGAGACTGTTAATCCTCCTCATGTAGTGAAATCATAATGCATGTAAAGTGTGCTGAAAAGTGGTGTTTCCTAGAGAGAAACAGAATGCAAAAGGAATTTTAGAAGTGATACTGATCAACTCAATCACTAGCAGATGCATTATTCAGATGGCTAATTTGTTCTCCCACCTTACAATATGCATCATGTGATCCTGCCCTATCTGATGGGGTAAACTCCAACTTTATTTAGGTTTAAACATTCTGATGATGCCTTTTGAAAATACTAATAGTATATCCTGGAAAGTTGTGTGAAATTCCTTTGAGATATTATTCTGGGCTAGGACACAAAGAGGAACCATTCTGAATCTTGGTGTCATCCTCCGCTTTTCTAGAGGATAGAGCCAATGTATACCAGCACGAAGCATTTTAAACTCAAAACATCTCCAAGCTTCTGCACTCCTGCATTTTAGAAGTTGTCTGACTAAAAGCAGGCCTTTACATTTCTAAGTCCTACCATGTAACTCGTTCTTCAGACAAAGATATGACTAGCTTCTAAAATGTCACATTCACTCAACAGAGAAATTACTGCAGTAGGAAGTCAAATTTTAGTAGGACACAAGAACAAGCAACTCTTTCAAAAGCAGAAACCTTCTAGAAGAAAATATCTCCATCCATCTCATAATAGCTTCCTTGGAGTTTTAATCCACTGGATAACATCGGCAGCATTGTAACAATTTACAGTGACAGAAGCTAAAGTGGCAGTTACACAAAAACCAGTATCAGAGATCTGATACTCACAGGCAGTGTGGAATAAACTACCTATGTCAACTACTAGGCTTCAAAAGCCTTGGTACAATTGTGAGACGTCTGTAGGCTGAAGGCACAACATATATCATTCTCTAATAGCAATCAAGGCTGTCTGTCTCAACCCATAACCCACAGAAAAGTGAACACTTGTCAGGAAGATGGCATTAAAAAAGGACAGAACTGTCTGACAGGAAAGGTGATCACAAATATCAATTTGCCACCATCCAATTATCCTAAGCACGGTAGATACGGGAGTGCAAGGACTGAAGAGGCTTTGGATAAAATTAATCAATTTAAACTTGGTTTCACCTAAAGCATATTTATTTGCAAACTCTCTTACATCCTTAATCATAAACAGTATCGCAGGGTTTCAGAGTGTTCCAAAATTGCATGCTCAAAGGTATTATATGACTAAGAAGTATATATATTGCTATGCTTTCCTTTTTCAGTGTGGGCTTTTATTATGGAAGTCTAATAGCACTGAAAGCATTCAAGGTCTATGTTCTATGTTGCCTTTGAAACCTATGAAATGTTTCACGAATTGTACATAATATCAACAGCATATTTCAAACAAAACAGTTCATCTTTTTTTACCAGACAAGCAGGAGGTTTGAGCTAAGATTCAACAGGCTGCTCCAAAGAAACAAGTTAATGCAGAAAATGTGAGTATATGTAAACACAAACAATGCCTGAATTCAGTATTATCTTATTTCTGTCTTTTCAGTTTGCTTTTCTTACATAGATGAATTGTTTTTAAAACACGTGTAATGAAGCTTTTTGAGCTGTGGCTGGACTCCAGAAAAAGGCTTTTCCAAACATGAATCATAGAATTGTTTCAGTTGGCAAAGACCTCTAAGATAATTGAGTCCAACAGTCAACCTAAAATCACCATGGCTGTTAAACCAAGTCCTGAAGTCCCATGTCCACACATTTCTTGAATACCTCCAGGGACAGCGACTGCACCACCTCGCTGGACAGCCTGTTCTAATGCCTGACCACTCTTTCAATAAAGAAATGTATCTCAATATCCAATGTAAACCTTCCCTGGCACAACTTCAGGACATTTTCTCTTGTTCTATCCCCCGATACCGATCCCACCTCACTACAACCATTTTTCAGATAGTTGCAGAAAGCAACAAGGTCTCCCCTCAGCCTCCTCTTCTCTAGACTAAACAATCCCAGTTCCTGCAGCAGATACTCATAAGAAATCAAAGAGGTTTCCTAAAAATGTTGACTGGGAGGAAAAAATGCAGATTATGATATGAGCAATATATGAACATTGCAGTACAGGATACTTAGACTGTTGGATTTTTGAAATTCCACACGCCCTCCCCTGATTTTAATAGCCTTCTATGGCAAAACACTATTCGGTAAGGAGTACTGGATTATTAGACTGTGATACAAAAAGAGAAGCACATAATCCTTTGGAACAGACAGTTCACAAAGGAGGCCACCAGCACCATTTGCATGTTGGAAAGCAGAGACAAAGGACTTGCCAAAATTTTGCAGGAAGCAGGAGAAGTTACAGGGACAGAGCAAATAATTAAAAAGTGCTTTAATTCTTAGGTCATTTACACTACCTTGACTTTGCTGACAATCATTTGAAACATTCACATTTTGCATATGCATAGGATGCACTGAATGCTACGTAAACTCATGCAAAGTCCTCCTATTTTCCTGGATAGCCTCTGTCTAATTCAATGCATGCTTTCCCATGGTCCACTGTTCAGGGATATCTGTGCTGCCCAATTCTGGGCCCTTCAAACCAAGGATCTCTACCCCCAGAGTGGCACTTGGCTCCTTGTAATTCCAAAAGTATTTTTGCATTCATATTCTCCAAAAGTCAGAAGGCTGCAACCCTTCTGGAAATAGCACCTTACACTAAGGCTGAATTCACCTGCAGAGGAAGGATGTGAATTTCACTGAATGAGCCCACTGGGAAGAAGTTACAAGTTGGCTATTTACATGTTTGGTTTGTGTTCTGAAATTTGCTTACTGTAAAGCTGCTTGGCACAGGGGTATCAGCCAGAGACCTTTGCCAAGTTTGTATTATGTTAGTTAGATCAGAACTCCTGATGTCAAATTGAAACTCAATTATTTGGAATGGATGCCATACAGAAAGTACTTTCAGGACCTTTTTTTAATTTTATTTTCTTTTTTGCATGAGAAAGAGTAAAAAGCAAAGGGAAGATTAATGTCATAATTTCAACTTCTGTACTTTTTCTGCTATCTTCTCTTCTGTACTTTCTAAGGATAAAAAAAAAAGAGAGATGTGAAAGGACAAACAATATATCAAAGGAAACTGCTTTCTTAGGACTGTGCTGAGAGACTAATACTATTGCAACCTCAGCTGCCCTAAGATGATGAGGGTCCCCTAGATTCTCTAACATTTTAAAACCAGTAGGAGAGAAACAGAAGTGAATTAAGCAGGAGGATGCGCTCCTTGACTCAGCTTCTCTCTCCATATGGCCACTCACTCATTCACATTATCTTCTGTGGGAAGAAGCTATGTTTCATTAGAAAGAGACAATTCTCTATTGGTAAATCATTGTAGCTACCCTTAGGAGCACTGGGTAAAGGCAGCTCAGGGCAAGGGAGGCAAGACCAGCACAGAAACAGCCATAAGATGTCCATTCCTTGATCAGGTCAGAAGTTTTGTGAGTAAACTGAAACAGCCAATGGAATTTAGAGTTACAAGACTGTTGTGATTTAGACACTACACTATGTGCTTACATACTAGCAGGAGGTATCTTTTTATCTTGTCCAGCACTACATGATTACCCAAGCACAGGAATGAAGTTCCTCTCCTCATTCATTACTTTGTCAGCATGCTATTGAAATTAGTAGGTCAAACCCTGACATTTGTATTCAGGGGAAAGCCCTACAGTGAACCCAGATCTGAAAAAGGATTTAGCTTGATACTAAATATTCAGCACTAAATATCATAGCCTTCAGAAATCAAAGTGTAAAGAACTGTCATTTTGTTTAGGGAAATAAGAATAAGATGTGCCCTATCTCATAATTTTGCAACATACCAGTGGGCTTGTGACATATCCCAACAGCCCCCAGCCCACACACCTGACTAGCTGATTGGGAGAGTCAATTAAATTGTTACAGGTTGATTGCATGAAATATGAACTGAAGGAGAGATAAGGGTGATGGATGTCTATGGCCAGCTATTAGGCTGTTGTCTGTGGCTATTCTTCATGCAGATGGAGGACAGCAGTGGCACCATATAGTATGGGAGTTTGGCTTGGAAAGCAGATCCGGCAGGCCACCGATAAAAGGAGTTTAAACCAAAATGGCAGTTTAAAAATAAATACATCATAAATCACAGAACAGTGAAAACAATTAATTTACCTCTTAGAGCACTAGCTTTCACAGACAAAGAAATTCACCTGAGGACAAGACCCATCTTGGGGATCCAAAAGAACAGAAACGGAGAAAACACATAACAAAACAGGCTGTTTTGTTACTTTTACAATGTTCCTGTTCATCCTTGTGGGATCTCACTGCTCCTCTGAATAAACACCATTATCCTCAAATTGCTCTGTACTTCACTAAAATATTCATAATTTAAGACTCTCCTTCAAAACATGGATACAGTGTTCGGAGAATGAGTAATATGAATAAGTTTATGCTGATCCACCAAACATCAGTCATGCTCTTGCACTAAGGAAGAATGCAGTACATGCCACAAATGAAGGAAGCTCCTTGAAACTCAAGTAACACCACCAGTATGCATGCAGAGATAATCTATACTATAGCTTTAAGGCTGGACAAAACAAGCAGATTGTGGTTCTGTACCATGACATCGTGATGGTCTTTTTCCACACTGCAGCACAAGTTACCCTAATTGCAGTCTGCTTTCATAGATGGGTACAAACGACAGGCTGAATGCACAGCAAATTCCTACATCAGGGCTCTGAAAGTTTCAGAAGGGTTTGCACAGCTTCTCACTGTTGAGCCTCATACATTAATGGAGGACAAGCCTAGTGCATGAAAGGAGACCATCCACTGATGGTCTGAATGGCCACAATACTTCAGGAAGCAAAACAGTTGTTCTACATTTCAGTTCTGTTTGGAAAGATTTCAACTGCAAACATTAGTCTGACTCCTAAACTTCTCTGATTTTCTGTAGAAAAAGACAAAAATAATTTAAAAAATACACCCAAATCTTGTTCAAATGTTTGAATTTCTGGACATATTAGTTATTCATCTATTTACTCTGGGTTTTTTCGTCCTTTCTTTTCCTTTCAAGATAAAAAAAGAAAAAGCAGCAGAAAAGGTGATAAAATGAGATGAAGCAGAAGTGTTCTTACAATTCATAAGACCAAACTTCAATATTTGTTTTGTCTTAACAGACTATTTTCTAAAGCAGTGAAAACTTGCAAAAATATGTCCAGTTAAAGAATGGCCTTATAGTTGCTATTTTATTTACCTTCTTCCCTCATAATATGAGGGTGTCTCAAATTGGAATTACATGTAGATCATAAACACCTTCTACTTGTAAGTAAGGGGTTCTCCTATTATCATTACCATCTCCATTATCATCACCATCCTTTTTAGTGTACAGACTTTATTCAGTGCAGTCATGGCTATTGCTGAAGAGTTTGGCCTTCCTTAATCTCCCTGCCAAACTTTGGGCAGTGTTATCTCAAGAGACCAATAAGAAGAATTACTATCAGAGGAGATAACATTGCTGTCTTTCTAATAACGGCTCTTCTTGACATTGAAGCATGGGAAGTTTGTTGGGCATGTTTTATTCTGGAATTAGATCAATTTTTCTAGCAGAGCAAATGAAGGGTGCCTGAAAAGGAAAGCGTGGTCATACCCTCATACAATTTTAATTCTTCATAGATTAAGTTACCTTAGCAGTTTCTTACAGTTGTTTTCTGCTAGAACCCAACAATTTTTTGTCTGCCAGAACTAAAACAACAGAATAGGAGAAAAAGATTTGAATATAATTTCTTCAGGGTTATCTGGATCTTAAGTTGTTCTGGTTCTTTCTAAAGTGCAATTACCAATTCACTTTTACAGTGATGAACTTCTTTCTAGTGGCCAAGCCTTGGGTTGTTTGAGGGTTATTTTGGTTTGACCACTGCAAGTTAGATACATAAAAATTCCTCTCAAATATAGTGGATTCAGTATTATAGTAAGTGGTTAACAGCTCTGCAGCCTTCCAGGTGGTATGGGATGCATGCATTTCCCTCAGCCTTTAATGCTACATTTCTTTCTCTGTGAAAAAGGTAGGCGGTTTCAAGAAGAAAAGGGAGCATGAAATACCCTTGCCCTCTTTTCTAGGAAACAACTTCACCAGAATAATCTGAAATAGGCAGGAAGCATGAAAGAGACTTCAATGGTTTTCTGAGAAAGGTTAATAGCAATAGGTGCATTTAAGAAAGAAAATAATAAACTGATGAGGGAAATAAAAAACCCCAGAACAGCAGCTATGTCTTGATCTAGACCAAAGTGATGGTGCAGGAGCTGTGCCAGGTATCTCCTATGAAAAGCAAAGAGTCTTTCCATTTTTCTAGATAATTTTATAGACATGCAAAATTAGTCTTTAAAAGACTTAATTAGTCTTTTAAAATTACTATTTATAAGCATCCAACCTCATGCAACATGTCTGTACATGCCAATAAACCTTCTAGGAGGACTTCGTGGAAAAGCAATGGGATTCCAAACCTATAACCCATTCTCTTTTCAGGCTTTCAGGACAGCTTGTCAGTAAAGAGCTCTAAATTATTCTTGGCACATACAAAAACTTTTTTGAGGATTTGCAATTTCCCAACCATTATCTGAGGCTCTAACTCATTTGCTGGAAACCACCAAGCATCTACAAAAGAACTGTGATCTTTTATTACCTGTGTGGACACAGTTGAACTGCTAACTAGAAAGGAAGGGCTTTCTTTAATCCTGGCACCATTCCTTTGATTTCAGTGAAGGTTATCTAGAAACACATTTGGCTTGAAAACTGTTGCATTAAATTGATCCTCTGTGTCTTCTTAACCCTGTTAGCAGTTGAGGATTGGGTATACTGCATTATTTTCTGAGATTTACCTGTGGTTTATTTGCAAAAGCCACTTTCCTATCATTTGACACACAAATGGAATTTGCACTTAACTCTGCCACATTTGCTAAATGAACACAAATCAAAGATTTCCACTCTTTGTTGTCAAAAAGATGAACTACTTTCTGTCCAACTCAAATAGCTCTAGTATATCTAGATCAGTCACATTCCAGAAGCTACATAAACCACAATACCAGGTCCTGACCACTAACATCTCAGAACATTTCCCTCTTTTGACTGTGGGTTTATGTGTACTTTTCTTGCTGTGACAATCAATTTTGAGACAGTATTTTTCAGTTCCATTTGTGTATGTCACTTACAGGTTATAGCAGAGCACAGTACCTTTTGTCTTGTATACTAGGGTTGGAACAATGATCTGAATTGCTCCTTCCTGAAGAGCATAAAGCTACGAGAAGGAAAAATAGGGGAAATAAAGAGGAGGCAGTCCCACAAAAGCATCAACACCGCGTACAAAAGAACTACTGCTAGCACAGATCAGTACTCTACTGGGTGTCTGAGGTAGCTGAAAAAGAGAACAGATGCAATGACTCATGCTACTAAAGGTACAGTGCTTGTGATCAGAGCTGTTTCCCAGATTGTTAAATCAGCAGCTTTCCTGAGTACCAAATTAAATGTGTTTTAAAAGGTATTTCAAAGTTACAGTTGGTTACAATTGGGCATGCTGACCTTAACAATGTCATGTTAAATATTTTCTTTTTAATTAAGGCAGTAGCTAAGCTCTAAGGATGAGTATTATTTTTCACTTCATTAATTTTACTGTTTAATGGAAAATAAGATATAGAAACAGATTAACAACACAGCATGAGAGAAGAGAGCTTTCAGTTAGCCTGAACCGTTGCTACAATACTCATGGGTCCAGAGCCATCAGTTTTTAATGCTAGGCAGGCTGGTGTGCAGGAGCTCTGATCTCAGAATTGCTCAGCACTCACAGTTTCAAACACAGCTTGCAGGACAGGCCAGCACGCACCCAGTCTGGCAGTCACACTAGCTGATCTCCACACAATACAGGTTATACTTCTGCATAAATATAGGGGGGGGGTGGGGAGGGGGTTGGGGGTTGGGGGGAGGAATTAGCATCAGAAACGCAATTCTTCACGTTCCCATTCTGTTGGCTGCTGGAGACTTAACATTGAATATTCCTACAGCATGTTATATAGAAAAGTTATACACACCAACAATAACTTAGGTAGCACAGAGGTCAGCGTTGCTAACTGAAGTTTAACCAGATTGCAACATGATAGAACATTGCTATAATGTAACACAAGCCTCCATGTTCAAGAGAATTATTTGGATTTGAGTTAGAAATTAAATTAGTAGATCTAAATGCAGACTTTTGTAATAGGAAAGTCTCAAAACCTTGAAAATACTTCAGCCTGGGAAAGTTTAAATTGGGGGTGTGTGGGGGTGGGGAGGAAGGTATATGAAATAATGTGCAAAACTGAGAAGGTAACTCAAGCCCTTTGATTCATTTTTTCTTATTAACAGACAACTAATGAAAATAAGATACCAAATTACATTTTGTTCTGTTTTTTTTTTTTAACACAATGATCAATCACAATCTAGATACATACTTGCTATATAATGTTAACGAAACCATTGTGTTCAAGTCAACAGTCATAAAGCTAACAAAAGTTTCTATGGATATAATTTTCTTTTGAAAGAACCAGAAATAAAAATTATTGTTCTCCAGATTACATAATGCTTAGAAAGAATCTTTTGCAAGTCCGTTTCTTATGTTGGCTTTGCTTGGTAAAAGTTACTGGCCTAAAAATGCCCCTTCTGGAATAGACTGATAATATTTCTGCATTGAAAATTAGTGTTCTGAATATAGGGGTACCTCTTACAGGCTTTTGTCATAGATTTGGGTGCTGTTTTCATAAGCAGTAAATGCTCAGCCTGATGTTTCAAAACTAGGCCCACCTATCTCAACCAAAATACACCCCAAAAAAGGCTCCTCAACCCTTCACAGTTATTAACTGTTAAAATGGTAAGTCAAGTAAACAGGTTCCCTCATGCTCTCTTTTTTTGCAAGCGTCACATCGCTTGTGCTGCACAGGATTTATTACAGTTTAAAGGAAGATTCTCAATAGATCCATTCCTGAAAACACCAGTAGCACATCACTGCTTGCCAGGTAAAGGGAGACAGCTGGCAGAGCATTTACTCCTGTGACTGTGAAATGGAAAGTCATCTGTTTTTCTGAAGGGAATCGTGGTTTAATAGATGAATTGGAAAGCTGCAGGTCAGAAGATCTCAATCCTACAATTTAGGCTGGAAGCGACTTGCTGTCTAACTTGCAGGAAGATTTTTGCCCCGGTTTTTCCTCTTTAAAATGAGAACATTTTTATTAAGCAGCTGTAGAGTACTCAGGGACCCTGGGATGGCAGAAGTATAAACAACAGCAAACCTCACCCAAGAATTGTCTGACCTCTTACTGAAATATTTGCAGATTTGTTTGCAGGCTGAACAGTTCATGATAGCAGGGTAGCTTGTTTCGCTGCTCACTCCACCCATTCTGTCTGCAGCTGTTCTCAGTGGACACATATAATCATTACATTTGTTGCGATGGCAATGGTAATAATGATACTGTGTGCAGTAAAGAAAGGCAACTACATATTTCACTTTCTGTGAGGGTTGGTGCTCGGGCAGCACTGCCTGCCAGCTGTCTTTGTCCACAGCACAACCTGTAATTTAGTTAACAAAATGAGCCATTTCAGAGATCAATCATTATCCTGCCTGTCTTTATCCATTTATTGTTGCTGCCTGTGATAAACATAGTAGGTCTCACAAATGAGATCTTTTTTGGGTGGAAAGAATTGAAAAATAAACATAGAAAGAAATCCAGGACTCCCATCCAATCTGCCTATTCAGAGCTCTTTACCACAGTGCTGGAAATTCTGCTTTTTCTCATCCCTAAAGTAAGAGAAAGCATCTCAGACACAGAACTCAGATTTGCATCTTCACTTCTCCCTTCCTTGATACTTCTGCAAGGTTTTGTGTGGTATCAGTGGTGTGACCAGAAATTCTCAATAAAAAGCTGTTTCTGCTTTACATCCATCATGTGGTTTTGCATCCAGGTGGATGATATGATTCAGTTAGTCTCCGCACCAGCTGAACTTTTATAGGACAAACAGCTACAGTAGCCATAAAGAAACAATGTTTGACACTACTGGTGTTTCATCTCCCATTTACCTGAAAGTTGAGGGAGTCAGAACCTTTCACTGATTTAACTTTTCCCTCTGCTGATATAATAGGTATACCCAGACCCTTTTCTAATCAGTAGAGGGAATACTTCTCACAGTTCAACATTAGTCAAGTACAGAGTGCAATTCTGACAATAAATCACTCTACATTATGGTCTACAAGTTCAAGTTCTCAATTTTCCCTGAGTGTTCAGTTAACATTTGGTATTGCATTTTCCTTTAATCCAGTTTCTATTTGTTCCCCTCCTGTGTCTCCCATCAACCCAAGAGAACTTGTCTCTTTGAGAAGTGCAAGGATTTGCACGTCACAAGGAGGAAATAGTAAGGAAGGTCTGGCTAAGCCTTGAGGGCTTTTGAACACTGGCAGAAGAGCCCTAATTCTTTTTTTTGAGAAGCTACTCAAGTCTCCCACTGTCAGTGCTGATGAGGGGCATGTACAATCTCTGTTCTCTGAATGCAATCAACTTGGGTTCAAATGACTCTCCAGTTGATTTTAAATGTCTAGAGCCATAACCTAATCACAAAGATTTACCCCATTAGATCTGATCTTGAAAATGGCGACCAGGAAAACATTTAACGCTTTTCAGTCTACAGTTCATACAAAGGTACTGCATAAAAGGTGGCAAAGGGGTGTTAGCAGGTCTGTATTTTCCCTATTCATACAGCCAAAGTAATCACATGCTGCCATTTCATGGGAGCTTTGTGCAGTTTACTTTATATATAGTTGTAAAGAGCTGTGATATCTACCCAAAGATACATAAGTTGTTAATATATATTATTCTGAGAATAAAACATAAAGTGTGGTGATATGAAACCCACTTTATTTAATGGTTAAAAGCAAAGTTGATTTGCTAGTAAATTATGCAACCCTTAATACATTATCCTCCAGAGTAGAGCCACTACAGTACTGGAAAGTGATGAATACCCCTCTTCTCTATTTTGTATCTATTTTCCTTGTTTTATTTTTGTTTTGTTTGTTATGTTTTGCTTGTGAGAATATACATGATGCTCCTGAGAATGAGGTGCCTGTTATTGTCAGGCAATGTAACAGATAAAAACCAAATATATTTTTTTTTTCTCTGAACAATCAAATGCACCAGGACTCTGGATTTACAAAGCTATAACAAAACATCAAATAAAGGAAAACAGGTGTCAGACAGAATTTCAAAGGGCCCTTTCAAGAAGTACTCTGCCAAAACAACCTATTCAAATCATAATAGAAGTGAAAGTGCTATAATGAATTAAAAGCTAATAAAAAAATGCAATAAACAGAAACTAGGAACAAATTCCTGATTGGTTTTGTTGGTTTGTTTTGGTTGTTTTCATGATAACAAAGAAAACAATGAACCAAGTTCTACTCAAGGAGGCCCATCTCACATAATTGTCAGTGCTGTGGAAGAAGAGGTAAATACCAAAGAAACAAATCTGCAGCTGACCCAAAAATATTTAAGTTATTTCTTAGTAGGAGCTCTAGGAATATGGTTGTGGTGGTTTTAGGCTATGTCTTTAAAATTTAGTTACAGATTTTGAGCAGGAAAAGTAGGAAAATATAAATAAATCACTACTGGGTGTAACAAGGAAAACAAAAGATTATTCTAAACAAATTCATTGGATAAATATCTGGAAGAAGACAGGCTGCACCGTAACAATTCGCTCTCTTCTTCCCTGATCTCTACTGTTTTGCTTTGTTTGGGAGAGATTAACCTGCTTGTCAGCTGGCTTTGGCTGAGCTGCTTAGTTAAGTCTAACCCACTGCTTTCTCTCTTCTTCTCTCCCTTTTGGGACAGGGGGAGTGGGGCAGTAGAATGGTTTCTCTGGTCTCTGACCAGGGGGATTTTCATGTTGTTTGCGAACTGTAAATATCTGTATAATGTAAATACTGTATATTTTTTACATATTCATTGCATTCCATTGTAGAGTGTAGTTCTTGCTTGTAAATACAGCTTCATTTGCTTCTAACTGAGTCAGTCTGGCAAAGTTAATGCTGGAGGGAAACTTCAACCCACCACAATGGTCAACACATTGGCAAATTAACTTTACAGCTGACAGATGCAAAGAAAAGCATGCTGAAAATAACTCATAACTGCATAGATGCTGCTGAGTTCCAAATTACCTGGAAACAGCAACACAAAAAAAGAGGCCCCTGCGTGTATCTCAACTTGTCAAGGCCTAAACATGACCTACAACATGGAACAAAAATCCTAAATGAGGGACAAAACAAAACCACTCAGGCAGAAAACTTGAAATACCTGGGATTTACTGTTGATAGCATTTTTTTTCTTTAAACCTCTGCTCCATTGTTCCCTGTTTCCAAGTTTTCACATTAAAATTTGGCAGACACTGAACAACAGCAGAACATAAATTAATCTGGGACCCAAAAAAACCAAAAGCAATATCTCTTAAAGAGACAGACTTTGAAAAATACATCCACAAGCTATGTCTGCACATGGGGAGACATCATCTGTAGCATCATCTGCCCTGGAACGTACAACATATCCAGGTGGAGACTAGTTAGATGAACCACTGATCCAATGAATATATTCACAACTATGGCATTGCAATGCAGTCCAGTTTTACCCTTCAGAGTACTTTGTCAAGATACACATTGGTGAGGCACATATTCCAGCTCCTTTCAGTTTTTATTTGATTACAAAGAAGTCATTGCTCAGACTCAACTCTTAGATTTTCCAGACTGTGACACATCTCTGATGGGTGGATGATTCAAGTCAAATGAACCGAAGCCATGCACAGCCTTACATCAGTGCTGGAAAGAGGCTCAAAGCACAAGCCAACTACATTTATTTATCTATTGATTCCATTCCAGGCAGAGCAAAACAACACTCTACTTGGCTTTGTGGGAGATGCAAACAATAGATGCAATATTCACATTGAATCAAATGTTTTGTAACACCTTGTTTGTTCATTTTTTTGTCCCCCCAGCATATTCATGGGTTAAATACTTAACATGTAATGAGAAAAAAAAGTACTCAAGGAATGGAAGCTACAAAAAAAAAAGACTCCTCCCCCAAACCTGAGAGCTCCCTACTGACATAATTAGACTAAAACCCAAACCACATAGAGAGGGCAGCAAAATCATTCTGGGATGTGATCTAGTTTAAGTAGGTATGGGGCTACTCAGAACTAAGGTAGAAGAGAGAAAGGCATAAGGCCTCTGTTGTTTTTTCCTCGCCTTGTCTTTATTACAAGTATTTGTGGTTGTGCAAATATCCCAACTTTAAAAAATCATACCTTACCAGACAGGTTCATTACATTTCTATCTGACAACCCTGCTGTGATAAAAATAAGGTCACTGTGTCACAGGCAGGGGTGATCTCAGTGTGCAAAAAGGAGGAATATTACTAACACACAATCAGTACTGAGCTACTGGTCCTGCACACTGTGAGAAAACATGGAATTCAGAGATCAGAAAGAAAGAAATAAAAAGCAAAGGAAAGAAAAACCTACATAAAAAACATCCCTTCTTCACAGCAGTAGCCATCTTCAGGTGCCTATTAATACTGCTAAGAGACAGGGGAATGGCAGGAAGAAAGGATAGAATCATAGAATCAGTAAGGTCAGAAAAGACGTTGGACATCATGAAGTCCAACCAATTACCTAATACCTAACATCACATGACAACTAAACCATGGCTCCAAGTGCCACATCCAATCCTTTTTTTGAACACCTCCAGGGATGGGGTCTCCACCACCTCCCTCAGCAACGCATTCCAAAGGTCAATTACTCTTTCTGTGAAGAACTTTCTCCTCACCACCAGCCTAAACTTCCCCTGGTGCATCTTGAGAATGGGTCCTCTTGTTCTGCCACTGGTTGCCTGGGAGAAAAGACAAACCCCCACCTGGCTACAATCTCCTTTCAGAAAGCTGTAGAGAGCAATAAGGTCTTCCCTAGCCTCCTCTTCTCCAGGCTAAACAACCCCAGCTCCCTCAGCCTCTCCTCACAGGGCTTGTGCTCCACAGCTCTCACCAGCCTTGCTGCCCTTCTCTGGACACATTCAAGTTTCTCAATGCCCTTCTTCAATTAAGGAGCCCAGAACTGGACACAGTACTCAAGGTGTGGCCTAACCAGTGTTGAGTACAGGGGCACAAAGACTTCCCTGCTCCTGCTGGCCACACTATTTCTGATACTGGGCAGGATGCCATTGGCCTTCTTGGGCACCTGGGCACACTGCTGGCTCATGTCCAGACAGCTGTCAACCAGTACCCCCAGGTCCCTTTCTTCCTGGCTACTCTCCAGCCACTCTGACCCCAGCCTGTGGCACTGCATGGGATTGTTGTGTACACAGTGCAGAACCTGGCACATGAGTGTCCCTAATCTATCCTCTTTGTCTATTAATATGATCCATACACAACCCACAACCGTTCGGAAAGTGTACATGTTGGGAAGTCCTCTACTAATCTCTATGTCCTGGCTAGCAGAATGCACAAATCTAACTATTTGTACAGTTTAAATTAAAAAGAACCTGGTGAAATTATGATATGAATAGGCTTGGAAGGTAGTATGGCTCTGATCGAGTTTAGTGGCGTGGGTAAGAATGGAAAAGGACATTTGACATATATCTATATTGAAAAGAGAAAAGGGCTAGTAGCAGGTGCAACAACCTTGTGTCTTTTTCCCCTGCTTCCTTAGTTTCATCCAAATAACTTCTTATTAATGTACCAGGAGAAGACATTTCACATTCACTCCTTGAGATCAACCTGACAGCTTACCAGCTGTTTACTGTACTCTTCTTCCCACAATGGCATGAGTAATCCAAAGAGCATTCTCACTTTCTCTGCTGGCAGCATAGTTACCTGCTGTTCATTTCTCCTAGCCCTATCCCTGAGCATGGATGTACTTTCTATTTTATTTCCCACTCACTCATATCATATAAGCACAACTATTACCTCTATCTTGTCCTAGAAGCTCTCATGCTGGGAAAATAACACTTCTGCCCCAAAGACACATTGGTCATTTCTTAGTGCTCTTCCAGTACTTTGGCCTGATGAAGAAATTTATAGGCCAACATGTACTTCAGGTGATTCCTTAAACAGTAGACCAAAACACAAGTACTGAATGAGAGATAAACACAGTCAGTCTAGGGAAAGGTGCTCATCCCTTACAGGCACACAAGTGCAAAGAGCACTGATGGTCTGTGAGTCTTGTACTCTTAAAGCCCCAAACTCTTTGAAAAAATACTATGAGAAAATCACTACCTAGGATCTGAGCCAGTCCTTGCAGATGTGTAACTTATCCTGGGTTGCACCACATCACCCGAAGTCTGGAAGTCTGAGGAAAGTACATTTAGCATCACAATCAATAGCTGGAAGGACACTTGAAAAACAGAATGGCATGTGCCCCAAATTCTCTGGTGTATTTTGTGTGCTAACACCTACCATATCCCCTTGATGAAAGTTAAAGGACCAGTATGTGTGCAGCCTTACTCAATAGAAATCTCCTCTCCCCTTATTTCTTGATGACATTTTTTCCCCTTTCCTGTGCCATTTGCTGTTTTCTGAGTAATTGTGTCTGTGTAGGTGAAAGGCCTGTGGGATTTGTTTGCCCTTCTGGCAAACTATGCAGACATGTCCTAAAATGGACAGCCAGATTTCCATTGTGCTTGCCAGCACCATGCAACTGGCCTTTTGAAATGCTACAAAACTGAAAGAGAAACAGAGTAAAGGAGGATGGCAAAGCTTGCCAAATGGCATCTCCTGTCATACGTACACACTGGTCTGGATAGCCACATGGGTGCAGAAGTAAAAAGCTATTAACACTGGGATAGAAATAGGCATCCAATTTCCCCACCCACCCAGATGGAGGAAAACAGAATACCTCCCTGATAATGGTTCTCAGAGAGAAATGGATACAAAGGAGGAAACAAAAGAGGACAGATTCCAACACCACTTTTTTTTTTTTCAACTTTGTTTTTTTCCCCTTCCAGCAGGTTCTTTCATTACACTCTCTCTCTCCTAGTTTCTAGTTCATAACAGAATCTACATCTCATCTTAAAGCGCCCCCTCTGTTCCTGGATGCACTTTGGAGACAATGAAGTATGAAGAGAGGAAACCACTACAGTTAATATAAAAGGGACTTTCCTGGCTCATTTTGTGTAACAATATAATATCTAACATGCCAATGAGATGCAGATAAAGCTTAGAAAATAAAGCAAGCTCAGGAATCAAAATGTGAGGTATAGGTATGCCTAAGTTGCTTTGAAGTTTTTGATTGTCTCTCTGGAGCTCCTTCAAAATCAGATAATAAAATAAACACTAATAATACCAATGCTGCTAACAGTAATAATTCATCCTGCAGCAGAACAAGAGAAGACCATTAACAAAGTGTGCTGCTCACAATACTAAGTTATAGGACAACAGTCCTACTATAAAGAAAGTGATACATGACACAAGTGAGTAATGCAATGGGATGCAGAACAGGTAGTGCTCGGTTTCTCTTCAAACAGGACTTTGCTAGCAATAGATCAGACAGAAAATATCCTGATGGAAGAGAGAAGGAAAGACGGAGATGAAGTCTCAGAAGGAGGGAAGAAGCAGAAAAGAAATGGATTAAATCAGCAATCAAGGGAGACGGTAAGACATTTTCAGCATTGTTGTTCTCCACATATGTTCTCCAACAAAATCAGAGTTACAGAATAACACACTGAAGTTCTACTAAATTCCCTATTGTAGTACAGTCACTACTATTATTACTGTTTAATAAAACTTTCTGTTCCATACAGTCAGAGCCCTAAGACCTGCACAAAGCATTTCAAAATGCTTTGAAATCAGGATGCGGTACAATGGCCACCAACTAAAGAGAAGGTACAAAATTCACAACAAAACATGCTGAAGCAATTTTGGGCCTGGGAATTAATCTGCCACCATGAAGTCAGCCCACTCAAAAAAACCTCTATAAGCTTGGGAAAAATGCCATAATTGGAAAGTACAGGTTTAAATTTTAGGTGCCAAGTGATTACAGCCCCATCTGAACTGGGCCAAGGAACCAGGGCTAGCACACCTTATGCTGCGAAAAACACACAGAGATATTTAAAGAACATAACCACAGTTGGGACATCAGTTTTACCATCTGTCTTAAATGTATCTTCAACAAGACGATGCCTCCCAACACCATTTTGAAGCTCTAATTTTGTGTCAGCTCTGAGACCAAGACACGAGCTTTAGGCTTTAATGAATGTGAATGATCTTCCACGATCTAGCTTTTGATACCTTCAAATTTACTATAGCTTGTTGGATTAAACAAGATTGGAGTCCAAATCAAATACAGCATCCTGTACTTACAGTGGAAATTAACATGAAACTCTCATTTACCTGTTGGGTGGTTTGGGGGTTTTTTATGTTGGCTCTGTTCAGTCTCCAAAAAGCATATTTAACTCCAGTAGATAGCTCATTACACCAAGTCTGCTCACAGAGTCAAGACCACTATGGACCAGAGGATAGCCAAGTCAAATTTTAATGGTCATTCTTCTGAGAATATCTGTTCCACTGTAAAACTGTTCAATTTCAAGCCACTAACCCCGTGATTTGCTTTTGGCAAAGCACAGCTGATGGTTTAAACAAGATATGAGGCCACTCTGCACTTCTATTATGGCACTTGATTTCAGCATAAATTAAGTTCTCCATAGCTTTGACAATGTGCAAATGTTAGAATTTTAGAATTAAATTTCTCCCTTCATGTTCCTGAGAAGAGTAGCTGTGAGACAGGAGAAAATACTGAAAGCATGGAGATGACAACTGACTGATATCCAAATCAACAATTGTGGAGGTTGTCGTTGAATGAAAATTCAACTCCCTTTCAGAGAAATGGTCAATTCTGACATTAAGTCATCCATCTCCTTAAACAGTTCTAGAAAACATGAAAGTTTTCATTGTGAGAGAGCAAATCCTGTATGGGAGATAGGGTGAGTACCAGAACCTCACACCATAAATTGTAAATACCATGCTCACAGTAGGAAAGTATAATTCATTGATCTATCTGTACAGATGAATTGCACCGCTACTGGAATGAGATGGAATGATAGAGAACCTTAAAAGCACGCAGCAATGTCAAACATCACTTTAAAAGAGGAAATGCTTACCCAAGCAATGTAGACCTTAACTATAGCATAATGTGACTGATATGACAGGCCAGAACATTTTTTCCCAATGCTCTTGACTTCCTAGCAGTTCAAACTAGTGCTTCATCATGAGTCTTATCATACTTGATGTACCTGTGTTTGTTTGAGGAATTGCATGCATGAACATAAAGCAAATGAATTCTCTTTAGTTTATGAAAGCTACCAAGATCACAGATAGGTCTATGGTTGCACATACACTTCAGTGTGATATGGAAGAGAAATACACAAGAATGGAGCACAGCAGTAGCACATCACTTTGTACAATCAACTGCCTATGGCTGGACAGGTTCATCAATATCTTCTCAGTATGGAAAGACTGTATTTCTCTCTCAGCTTTAGCCTCTAAGACGCAGATATCTCTTCAAAGTTAGTTGCCTAGAATCCTTCCATACTCAGTAGTGAATAGTAGCACTTTTGGAGAGTCAACTCATTTATCTTGATGCCATGACCAGCTTACTGGCTCACTGGAAGTACCTATCTCTTTTTACTGACCATGAACAGAACCCATAAACCACTACAGGGCTAAAAATGTAAGCTATCAGATAGCTAAGGGTATGTAGGATGAATCTCATGTTTACAACCAAATTATTTTTCTCTCCATAGATCTTTCCCATTCTTTTCATCATCTGACTCTATACCTTAAGAAGCATTAAGAGCTATCAGAATTTATCCAGAAATTCTCTAGGTCCACTACTTGTAAAGATGTGTTATCTCAAAATATCTCTTTCTCTGCCATCCTTTGCTATCAAATACTGTTGCTTACTGACCTCAAGTGGCACATGCTTTCAAGTAATTATTTTAATTACCCATATCTGCATCTAATGTTTGTAACCATCTCAAATATAGAAGTATTTAGTTTTTTGTTTTTTTTTAAACATTATTATGCCAATGACAACAAACTGAAGATCAACAGATCTTCATGTTGGGAGCTATAAAGCACCCCAGTGTAATGGTACTGACTGACAGGTGATTAAAACACAGGTTTTGTCATGAGGTTTTGTCATGAAATCTCCCACAGACATGTTTTCTCTTAGAAAACTAATCTTTGAATCTATTGTTTGCAGCCTCCACCCTCCATAAACAGGCATTACAGGATTTGCCCACCTTGTCTTGTTCAAAATACCAGAACAGAAATATAATATGTAGTATTTACTACTGGAATAGTATCCTTTTTTTTTTTTAATCTTAGTTTTTCATGTACTGCATTCTCATTAGATTTTGATGCAGTCAGCATGAAATTCTAAACAGCAATAGTAAACCTCATGAATCATTTTGGCAAAACCTTCTGTGAAGTGACTTTGAAAAGGAGAGATAATTTTTGCCAGCTTTATCTTTGTCTTTTCTGACTTTGAAAACTGGCACCACCTCACGCTTAGCTATGTCCTCCCCAACTCATAAACAGAAACATACTTGCAACTAACTTCCTACCTCTTGCAGTTTGAAACTTCAAAAAAAATCACCTCCCTAATATGTGCTTCTAATTAAATTTCAGTCCCTAACCACAGCTGCTGTGATTCATGCATACCCTGCAAGGTTCAGTGTTAATTAATGAGGGCTCTTTAAATTCTCTGAGCCCGGGTGTGGGAGGGAAACAGGGTGGATGCAAGACAGGAGGATTTCTCACAGTTGGTTGTTGGGTGTTGTGATGCCCCTCTGGGAGGCAGCTCAATTACAGTATGCATCCAAACAAGAATGAAAAAGGAGGTGGAGAACTGGGAACAAAAACCCACACAGTGTATTATTCATAACCAAATATATAATTATGCAGTCTCATGAATTAGAGATCTACATTTTTGAAGAAAGACAGAAAAATGTGTCAGAATGTAGCTTTGCAATATATAGGTTTGGTATTCCCTTCTTCCTATGAAAAGATAGAGAGAAAGTGAGACAGTCAACCAAATCCAGGGGCCTTCAGGCAACCCAGAGACAATTTCTGATGGGTAAAAGCTGAGGTATTAATAAATTTAATGGAGTGTGGATTTCTATAATCCCTCTTAGGATTGCAATTCGAGGCTGCAAATGACAGGACCCAGCAGCTCAGCATCTCTGTAGATAAGGAAATTCAAGGTGAGATTCTAGAGCTTTGCTAGCTGAACAAAGCACTCAAGTCTGGCTCTCATGAATGTGAAACAATAAATAATCACAATTATTATTACATATTTGTGTTATGAACAGGCAGGCTGCTTGTGATACAACTCTGTCTTCAGCTAAATGGAAACCAGTCCAGAACACACCTATTTACCCATAGGTTGTAGAAAGTATTGATCAAAGGAGCCTATAGCTCAATGAAACCTCATAAAGGAGGTTTAGAAGAACAAAGCATAAATATATGAGGAGGTATTTGGCCTAGACTTTCACACTTCTGTCTCTTACAACATATTCTTTCATGTATTTAACAATCCTGAGCAGTCATAGCCTTAGTCTCTGTTTTTCCAAAAGACTGATATTACAGGTGCACCAAAAACTACCGTCCCACAGGTGACAATTTAAGTGCTTACAGTTAGGGTGGAACCACATCTTTCCCCCTCTTTCAGACTAAGGCTTGCAGTAAAGACATGACCAAAACTTCCCAGAATCAATTTTGTGTTTGGTCCTCTGAGGGCTTAAACTAGTAGTGCATAGACAACGACCATAAAGCCTTTAAAAACATGGTATTTTTTTCCTATTGGTAGAAAGTCTGCATGAAAACAAAACAAGTAACAGGAAAATATAAATTTGGTATTTATCCCAAGATAGTGCTTAGTGTTACCTTATTGCTGGTTTGAAATCCCTATCCAGGGGTACTCTATTTTTTTAAAATAAGTAAGTACCAGATAATTTGATCATTAATGGTTGGCTCTGCTGCTGCTGGGCTAGTCTGAGCTAGGCACTCATTTTGCAGGGTGCACACTACAGCTGCTCATAGCTAAAAAAAATATAAAAATCCCCCAAAACAACAACAGCAGCAAAGCCCAGAGACGTATAGAATAGAATAGAATAGAATAGAATAGAATAGAATAGAATAGAATAGAAAGAATAGAATAGAATAGAATAGACCAGGTTGGAAGAGACCTTCAAGATCATCGGGTCCAACCTATCATCCAACACTATCTAATCAACTAAACTGTGGCACCAAGCACCCCATCAAGTCTCCTCCTAAACACCTCCAGTGATGGTGACTACACCACCTCCCAGGGCAGCCCACTCCAATGGCCAATCACTCTACGAAGAATTTCTTCCTAACATCCAGCCTAAACCTCCCCTGGCACAGCTTGAAACTGTGTCCTCTTGTTCTGGTGCTGGTTGCCTGAGAGAAGAGAGCAACCCCCACCTGGCTACACCCTCCCTTCAGGTAGTTGTAGAGAGCAATGAGGTCTCCCCTGAGCCTCCTCTTCTCCAGGCTAAACAATCCCAGCTCCCTCAGCCTCTCCTCACAGGGCTTGTGCTCAAGGCTTCTCACCAGCCTTGTTGCCCTTCTCTGGACACATTGAAGTGTCTCAATGTCCTTCCTAAACTGAGGGGCCCAGAACTGGACACAGTACTCATGGTCATGCCTGATAAGCCCAGAAAGTGCAGATAAACTGCAACCAGAGCCCTTTTTATTATTGGGGATGGCAAGTTAAAGCCAGCATAGTATAAGGAGTGATGTAAGGACAGCATGTTGTCTTCCTCTATTTCTGTGTTTCCAACAGGTAACAGCTATCATCAGTTCCTTCTCAGATAATTTTGCCTTTGGCAACCCCTCTGCTTTCCCTAGAAGCAATTATGAACTGGCTAAGATACAAATAGTTTATGGATATTTAGAGTTCCAAAGATGGGAGAAAGAGCTTTCTCTCCTTTTCCCTAGTTTACTTTGAACAAAGTGTCCTCAGTGTGATCTCCTGGAGGAGCAGGAATTTTTTTTTTTAGCTAGACTGAAGGAAAAGTGAAAACTCCATCAAAACCTGGAATTGCCTGGAACTGCAGGTCTACATTGGTGAGACCTAAGCATTAGAGTAAGAGACACCTTTTTTTTAGCTGAAGCAGAGGAGGCCAGGTTGTGCAGAGCCAAACCAGGAGGACTCCAGCCCAGTTCAGCTCTGTAATCTCACTTGTTAGATTTGTCAGGAAAATTTGATTATGTTCTGATTTCTCTCAGACTATAGGCTCATTATAGTATGGGACTGCTATCCTTCAGAATCTCTCTCTAAATCCTTAGCTGCTACTTTTACTGTATTGCAATTCTAGTATATCCACAAAGGTTACACAGAGAGGAAAGTGGACTCAAAGCACTGGAGCACATATGATATGAGAAAACCTGCATAGGTTAGAGGTCTTGCTTTTTCTTCATGCTTCTTATTCTCTGGAATACTCTTGGGCTTAGGCAGTTCAGGTGGCATAACGGAGAAAATTACTTCTGGCTTTATCTGAGTCTGGTTTGGTTTCTATACAAAGGCAAAAATTTTGCCCTTTGTAGGAAAGAGTTTTCTTACAAGTGATTTTGAGAATATGCAAGACTATGATGGAAGCAGCATAACCCCTTATAACACTCTCACTACCTGCTCCAGAAAATTATGCAACAAATTTGAGGTTCATTATAATACATTACAATCTTTGGTCAGAGACAGAGAAAGTCGCTCTACCATGAACTGCAAAGCATCTGCTCTGTCAGTTCCTTTAGGGCCCCTAATAAGGCATTTCACCGTGCCAGCATTTATATCAAATAACTTGAAAACCCCTTTAAAACAAAGGGTAGCATACAAACACCTGAGGATACAACTCTGCATTGGTATGTGCTGTCCACAGCACTCAACAACAAGACACAAGAGAGCTTTCTCCTCTCCCCCACATCCCTTTGGTGTCACACAGCCTTTTTTTCCAACATGCAGGGGAAGTAACATAAATTCTACTAGTTTTTATCTTCTGAGGCAATGAAACTGCTGAACAGCCAAATCCCCAGGAAACAGCCCCAGGCAAATGGTCTATTATTCCTTAAGACAAAGACAATAAAGAACTGACAACTCTCTACATAATGCAATTATTTCCACCTTTAAAGCCATGCAAGAGTAGCCTAAGACACATTTCATCCGCAGTGAAATTTTCAGGATGCCAGACTGTTTGCTGTTCTTCCCTGGGGATATGTCCCTCCCGTCTGATATGATCAAATGGCCCCTACAATTACAGGAGACAAAAACATCTCAGATTAGAGAGGTCTCCGGAACATCCTAGAAACAGATCTAACATTTGAGGACAACTTTTGACATTCTTTCAATATTCTCCATAATGCTGCTAAATTAAAAAGAATAAATATAGGACTGACAACTCAAAGAGCAAAGCTACTGTGTTAACAGTGAATAAAAACCTTAACCTCTTCACAAAAATACAAGAGAGAATGAGTTTGTGTTTGTTTCTGGAATGCCATCCTTGTAATTTTTATATCTGGAGAAGAGATTGCAGACACAATGTAACGACTACCTAAGGAACAGAACAGTTGGCTTCCCACCTCCAATCACTAATGGCACTTCTTTATTCAGACCCGAGATCATAACACTTGGAAGATCCTTATGTTAAAGTGGGACTGAGATTTAACAGATCAAAACCTGCTTCCCAGATCTCAAAATTAACCCAGCCACACTAGCATGTGGGAAAACATTAAAAGCAGAATGAGAGTAAACTCTTCAAAATGTTAGTCTTGATGATATGTTAATGAATGCCAAAGCGTGTGGAGCTATGCTGCATCCTATTAGCTTTTTTTCAACTGACACAATGTGATGATTTGTAGTTTTATGAAACTGCCACTTCTAGCACACCAAACAAATGTACACAAAATAAACCCAAGGTTTAGTTCTGAAATCAATATTTCATAAAAATAATAGTGCACCATGTTCAGCAAACACACTTTAGGAGCTGAACATTGTTAATTTATGGTCTTTGGCCACAATGAAGTGCAAAACTAGAATACATCCTCTGCAACTGTTGATTATAATGATATCATTGTTTCCCCTTCAGGTTTTAAAGGCAGCAAGTGCTAAAGTTATCTGAATGTTCTCATTAGAACACTGGGTGATAAACATTTCAAATCTTCTTCTCACTCGCCAGTGTTTCTTCTGTGCAGTACAAAGGGTTCTGCCATCTAACAACATTTTAAAAGTAACTTTTGTAATTAATAAGCTATTTCTCAGCAGTACCTGTAAAGGATACAAAAGTCACATTTTGCTTCTCAGGTTCTGGTAAACAATGCACTCCTCTAGAGTTTGTCAGCTGAAGAACATATTTTACATTCTTTTTATACAGGCATCTGAAACTACTGAATGTGTTTCTCTTGACTCTTTGGAGATTTCTTCACAAACCAGTTTATCTTTCTAAGTGGGCTGGAGATATGTGCAGAGGAATATCTCAACAGAACAAACTTTTGTTGTATTTAACTGGATGAATTTTTAAAATGTTGTGCAGTAGCTACTTGGAGAATGTGACAGTTAAGTGCCTTTCATCATGTAAAAGCTTCACAATCCTCTTCAGTCTCACAGCTAAGCATCTGAATCATAGAATCAATAAGGTTGGAAAAGACTTCAGAGATCATCAAGTCCAACCTATTACCTTATGACTAACTAAACCTCACCTCAAGTCTAAGCTTCCCCTGGTGCAGCTTCAGACTGTGTCCTCTTGTTCTGGTGCTGGTTGCCTGGGAAAAGAGACCAACCCCCTCCTGGCTACAACCTCCCTTCAAGTAGTTGTAGACAGCAATAAGGACTCCCCTAGCCTCCTCTTCTCCAGGCTAAACAACCCCAGCTCCCTCAGCCTCTCCTCATAGGGCTAGTGCTCCACACCTCTCACCAGCCTTGTTGCCCTTCTCTGGACACATTCAAGTTTCTCGATGTCCATCTTAAATTGAGGGGTCCAGAAATGGACACAGGATTCAAGGTGTGGCCTAACCAGTCCTGAGTACAGGGGCACAAGGTCTTCCCTCTTCCTGCTGGCCACACTATTTCTGATACTGGGCAAGATGCCATTGGCCTTCTTGGGCACCTGGGCACACTGCTGGCTCATGTTCAGCCAGCTGTCAACCACTATCCCCAGGTCCCTTTCTGCCTGGCTGCTCTCCAGCCACTCTGACTCCAGCCTGTAGCACTCCCTGGGGTTGTTGTGGCCAAAGTGCAGCACCCAGCACTTGAACTTGTTAAATGCCATCATGTTGGACTCTGCCCATCTGTCCAGCCTGTCAAGGTCCCTCTGCAGAACCCTCCTACCCTCTAACAGATCAACACCTGCTCCAAACTTGGTGTCATCTGCAAACTTACTAACAGTGGACTCAATCCCCTCATCCAGATCATCAATGAAGACATTGAATAGGATTAGGCCCAACACTGATCCCTGGGGGACACCACTAGTGACTGGCTGCCAGCTAGATGTGGCACCATTTGCCATCATTCTCTGGGCTCAGCCCTCCAGCCAGTTGCTCACCCAGTGCAGAGTGCTGCTGTCCAAGCTGCAGGCTGACAGCTTGGCCAGGAGTTTGCTGTGGGGGACAGTTGCCCAGCCTCCTGGCTTTTTTTTTTTTTTCCCCCAGTAGTATTGAGCTGTGAAAAATCTGTTATCTCTTCCATCATCTGTGGCTGTTCCATAGTATTTTCCATTTCTGTCAAATTTCAAATAGAAATATTATCTACTCCAGATGTAAGCCATATTCTCTAGGCAGAGATTTCTCTTACCTAGAGTACTGGAAGCCTTGCAGAAGATGATGTATATGGGGAATATAGAAATCTTGACCGGGCCCTGTCTGCTCTGTTGTATTTGGGTCTTGAGAAAGCCATATATTAGCGGGGGTAGACACTGCATGAGAGCCAGCTGAGTTCCCTGTGTTAGCCTATGCTGCACACTGGTGGGTGTAATTACAGATATAACCTCCCACTGTGTCAGGAGAAGATATATGATTATGTTTTCTGTGAAAAAGTGCCACAGTGAAGTGGGGAGCCATGAAGCTCTCCACAGACAGGGCATGTGTAACGTGCTGTGGGAAAATGCACCTGGGGGTCCAGACTTTGCCGCATAAAACAAGGTTCCCAGGAGCTGAATGAATGTAAGATTTATTCACTCTTAACACTTTCTGAAATGGCTATTTTATTAAGCCATTTGTTGTCTGGCCTTCTCATTGAGATTCAGCAAGAGCTATGCTTCTCTGACTTCACCCCACTTCCATGGTGAAGAACATTTAGCCAAAGGGTCCAAAACCTTGCTGGAAGGAAACAGGTACTTTACTAAGTACTTTTACATTCACCCAAAAGGTCAGCAAATACTCCTCTAAGAGATCAATTTGTTCCTCATACTAAGAATACTTCATTAATTGACATGACCAAGACTGGTGTGGAAAAACAAACCATTAATCAATAAGCAGTGAAATGCTTGATGTAAGTTGAAAGCTTTGCAGCATCAACTGATATTTGTGTCATAGTTATACGTTATCTGTTGTTGCTCAAGCAAAGGTTCTTCGGCACTATCTGGAACTATAGAGAAAAGTTAGAGGGTCCCATGTCACAAATGGCCTAGGAGGTGTCAGTGGTGCTCCACAGCATGGAGTGATTCCAAGTGACACCATTACCCATCATTATCTTTAAGGGTATTCTGAAATAATGCAGTTTATGAGTGCCTGATTAAGAGGATTTATGGATTATCTAATTTTAACTAAGGTAACTCTCACTAAATGGACAGGTGGCTTAAAAAGATCCCTGCAAAGAAACCACGGACTGAAGATGAGTTTGATAATGTGAGCACAAGTGAAAGTGGCAGAGCTGACACTTCTCCTACGCCCAGTTGTAGTGGTGTGATGCCTTAACCCACACGCACCAGCATAAAGCACAGCACAAAGCACAAACCCTTCATCAGCCACATTATGAGCAAGGGTCTGATCAGATTTGACAAGGACTAGGCCAAAAACATTTTGAGATTGGAAACAAGATTATTTGAAATGTGGATTTTCATCCATGAAATTAACAATGAAACTTGCTCTAAATATACATTGTGCCTAATTAACTAATAACAGTATGAAGCCACCACAATTAGCAAAACATTTGAAAACTAAGCATGGAGAACGTGACAAATTTCTGTATTTTTTTTTTCATGCAACATTCAAACCAACACTTTACAAGGCTTAGAGGTAACTGTTTAGCAGTAAGAGGCTTCTTGCTTAAAAGCAAAATTCAGAAAAGCAACCTACCACTGGGTGACCACTTGTTCCTCCCACCATAGTAAAAATGTCAGGAATAACACATGGAAAACACCACTGTGAAAAGTGAAACCTCTTTTCTTTGTCAGTAAACACTGTTGGAAGATAATGATAATGATAATTATAATGATAATAATGATAATAATGATAATAATGATAATAATAATAATAACCAGGTTGGAAGAGACCTTCAAGATCATCACGTCCAACCCATCAACCAATCCAACACCACCTAAACAACTAACCCATGGCACCAAGCACCCCATCAAGTCTCTTCCTGAACACCTCCAATGATGGTGACTCCACCACCTCCCCAGGCAGCCCATTCCAATGGGCAATCACTCTCTCTGTATAGAACTTCTTCCTAACATCCAACCTAAACCTCCCCTGGCACAGCCTGAGACTGTGTCACAGGAAGTGCTGCTGAAGAGGTGGAGAAACAAAATATTAAAATCATAGAGTGTAGGAGGTTTGCTCTGCACTTTGACAGAAGTACAGATGTTTCCAATAGGTTTCAGCTTATGGTATGAGATTCTGTTTCAGTAATGAAATACAGCAAGAACTGGTTTGGGGGGATATTTTAAACATTTTTATTTTTCTGAGCCACTACAGGAAAGATACCAGAGAGTATAGATTTTCGTCAGTAAATGACTTCTTTAATTAAACCTGCCTGGTATGGAAAACTGTGCAAGTTAAGCGCTCATGGAGTGGATGCATTGACTGGAATAAATAAGTGGATTCCACGGTAAGCTTAGAGAGATAGAGTACTCATAGGCAAGCTATTGTAGCGAAGAATTTGGGAACCAAAAGCGCTCTAAGTACTACTGGATGTTACTGACATAGAATCATAGAACCATAGAATCAATAAGGTTGGAAAAGACCTCAAAGATCATCAAGTCCAACCTGTCACCACAGACCTCATGACTACTAAACCATAGCACCAAGTGCCACATCCAATCCCCTCTTGAACACCTCCAGGGATGGTGACTCCACCACCTCCCTGGGCGGCACATTCCAATGACGAATGACTCTTTCTGTGAAGAACTTTCTCCTCACCTCGAGCCTAAACTTCCCCTGGTGCAACTTGAGACTGTGTCCTCTTGTTCTGGTGCTGGTTGCCTGGGAGAAGCTACCCTTCAGGTAGTTGTAGACAGCAATAAGGTCTCCCCTGAGCCTCCTCCTCTCCAGGCTAAACAACCCCAGCTACCCCAGCCTCTCCTTGTAGGGCTTGTGCTCAAGGCCTCTCACCAGTGTTGTTGCCCTTCTCTGGACATGTTCAAGAGTCTCAATGTCCTTCTTAAATTGAGGGGCCCAGAACTGGACACAGGACTCAAGGTGTGGCCTAACCAGTGCTGAGTACAGGGGCAGAATGACCTCCCTGCTCCTGCTGGCCACACTATTTCTGATACTGGGCAGGATGCCGTTGGTCTTCTTGGCCACCTGGGCACACTGCTGGCTCATGTTCAGCCAGCTGTCAATCAGCACCCCCAGGTCCCTCTCTGTTTGTGAGCTCTTCAGCCACTCTGACACCAGCCTGTAGCACTGCATGGGGTTGTTGTGGCCACAGTGCAGCACCTGGCACTTGGATTTGTTAAATGTCATCTTGTGGACTCTGCCCATTTGTCCAGTCAGTCGAGGTCCCTCTGCAGAGCCCTTCTACCTTCTAACAGATCAACATCTGCTCCCAAAATTGGTGTCATCTGCAAATTTGCTGATGACTGACTCAATCCCCTCATCCAGATCATCAATAAAGATATTAAAGAGGTCCATTTCTAAAAATAAAGCTTTAAAAAAAGTCTTATTTTTAGGAGATGGGATAGGGAGTGGCTAGGAAAACCATGGTATCACCCAGAAGTTTGCTGGTTATCTTGTGGCAAAGTACTTGTAAGAGCTGTCCAACTTCAGGATGAGTTACGTGGTTTTCTTTTACAAAAAGACAATTTGCTGACCTTTTCTGAGCTGACTGTCAGTAACATGCTACATGCAACCCTTTCAAAGTAAAGGCGGCATTTTAAGAAGGGGTCTAAAAGGTGTTGATGTCCTGTAAATAAATAAAATGACTTTCAAATATTTTATTTTATTATTTTTATTTTATTGTAAAATAATTTAAAAATATTTATCTCACCCTGGTTTAATTTCTACTTCTTGTGTACCTTTTGTAATACACACAATGTACTTGTACAACAGTACATGTGTATGCCTTATGAATAAATAAATACACATATATAAGGTGTGCAAGCTCAAAAACTTTTCACTGAAAAGAAGGTAAGATCAAAAAATGTTTGGGGACCACAGCTGCATGGTAGGTAGGTCAGCAATTAGAGACTGACATATGATCCATAGCATGATAAAGGATGAAAAGTGGTTAACAGAGTAAGTGGAAATGGCATACAATAATGCCAAAAAGAGGGAGAATGAAGGAATAATCCTTGCAGACAGCCTGCAGGAAATAGCTTAATGAGCTGGTAGAGCCCCTGGCAAAGATCAACCTGTGATTGAGCTGAGGAGGAAGCAGCCTACGAAATGTGCCTTATTCACTTGGAATCACAGACATTCACACATTGGCTGTGAAATACAGCTAAAGCTGTGCTGCTTATGATGAAATGCTGCTGAAGTGCATTTTTGTGAATGTCCTTTGCTTACATGACACGATAGCTTTATCTCTTGCAGCTGCTGAAGGGGAAATAAAGAGAAGCTGCTTCCTTCTGAGCAGTTGGAATCATATTTTTTAAAGTGCACCGTTGCCTCTTTGGTAGGTCCTTGTGAGAGAGCTGAGAAATGATGACTGAGCTTAAAATACTTCCTTGTAAACTGCAGAATTTCATCATTAAATCTATCAATCAAAGTTCCACTTGTCATGCATCCTACACTTGTAGTACTTATTACCAGGGATGGGAAGCTGGCACATTCCTGCCTCACAGCTAATCCTTGTTGTTAAGAATCACAATAGCTGTTTACACACAATTACCCTCTTACCACACTAAATTCACCCTTATTCACCTTGCCATCAATGGCCTTGCATCTTATTTGACTAAAAGGACTAAAGGAAATCAGGGAGTGAGTATTCTACAAGAACAGAGCGCAGCAGACTTAAGGACCATATGCAAGAATGATTTTCACCTATTTTATCTGAATGCACCACAAAATATATATATAAAAAATGGGTGTGGTGTATGAGGTTTTTTTTTCCCCTTTAAATATTCTTAGTGAGACACCAATCTTAGTTACACCAGAGCAAATTCTGAATGTTGTGCATGCTTTATATGACCAGAGGTATGAAGCAAGATCAAAACTGGTGATATGCTTTTAAGTTAAGCTTTTCTAAGTGGTAAAAAAATCCCCAAACCAAAAAACAAACACCAAAATTACATAACATGAAATAAGAATACAGAGAATTTAGAGGAAATGCTTGGAAGCTACCATAGCTTAGATTCTGTTTTGTTGCTAAGAGCAACAAAAAAAGGAGTGTAAGAATTATTGTACCCAGCACAATGTGAATTGACTAAAATAGCCACAGTAATTGAATGGATCATAGAATCACAGAATGGTAGAAGTTGGAAGAGACTTCTAGAGACCATCTAGTCCAGCCTAACACAGCTATGCCTAGATCAAGTTGCATAGGAACATCTCCAGGCATGTGATGAGAGTCTCCAGAGAAGGAGACTGCACAACCTCTCTGGGCAGTCTGTTCCAGTGCTCCACCACCCTCAAAGTAAAGAAGTTTCTCCTTAAATTCAAGTGAAACTTCCAATGCATTATGCTTGGATACTCGTTTTCAGTTGACTGGGACAAAAGTTTCCTCTTTGGAATTAAAGTTGCTTTTAGTACATGGCATGAAGGACTTGATAAAAATAGTCTTCTTTGTTTAGTGCTGCCATGACAATCTGCTTCCCTCTAGCTTGTTGCAATCACCACTATAATACTGAATAACTCCAAAATATGGGCAAAAAATCTACAGCTGGGAACAGGCAAAATTACTTTTCTCTCATCTTAATTCTTTCCATTTACTAGTTCATCTTTGCCTGGCTTTGACCCCCCTCATCAGTTTTACAGTAACAGTCATGGCTCTCTGGAACCTACTGGTTTGTCACTTTGCACTCTGGCTATTTAGACCTTCTGGGTTGAAACACTGAGTACACTTCTTTCTTGCCTCTCCCTTCCCACCATTCTCTTCAGCAGTCAGTGGCCTGTGACTCACTGAGGTAGCACCATTCCCATTAGAATGAAGCAGTAGCACCTCTAGCAACATACCATGCTATCTTCTAGGTCTTTTGGAGATGTAGAGCCTTTTAGAGTACTAAGTCAGTCCTGTGGCATGCATCTAGTTTGTTTCTTGCTAATTCTTGAAGCATGGTTTGATTATGTGGTGGTTGACCCTGCTTGGATGCTACGTGTCCACCAAAGCCACTCTATCATTCACTTTCCTCAAGTGGACAAGAGAAGAAACATAATGAAAGGCTCATAGGTTGAGATAAGGACAGGGAAAGATCATTTGCCAAATACTGTCATAAGCAAAACAGATTCAGCTCTGGAAAATTAATTTAATTGATTACCAATAAAATCAGAGAAGGGTAATGATAAATAAACCCAAATATTAAAAACACTTCCACCCCTGCTCCCCCCTTCTTCCCAGGCTTAACTTTATTCCTTATTTTCTCTACCTCCTCTCCTCAGGTAGCACAGGGGAATGGGTTTGCAGTCAGTTCATCACATGTTGCCTCTTCTGCTCCTTCCTCTTTTTGGGAGAAAGATTCTTTACTGTTCCCCTGCACCATTGTGGGATCCCTTCCACAGGAGACAGTGCTGCACAACATTACAGAATCACTGGGTTGGAAGGGACGTTTAAAAGTCATCTAGTCCAATGCCCTTGCAATAAGCAGGGACATCTCCAAGTAGATCAGGTTGCTCAAAGCTCCATCAAGCCTGACCTTGAATGTCTCCTGGGATGGGGCTTCCACCAACTCCCTGGGCAACCCGTTTGGTGTGCCCTCATCCTCATAGTAAAGAAATTCTTCCTAATGGCTTCTCACAGAAGCCACCCATGTAGCCTCCCAACACTACCAAAACCTTGCCACACTAACAGATTAACAGCAGCACAGATTCTAAAGGCAGGATGGAGTTAAGTCTACTCTCCCTTTTACAAGTATCCCCCTTTTGGTATTGAGTATTCAAACATCAAAGTACTGGCTTGCTCAAAACACTCTTTTAGCATTTAATGCACCCATGACTAGAGAGGATATTTCACTCTGAAATTAAAATGAAAGCATGATAATGTACTTGCACCCTTGATCCATTCCTCATGATTAAATCTATTTCATTTTTCTCCAAGTAATTTTTCTTTAGTGCTTGCATTCTTCAGAGAAGTCAATTGCAAGTTAACAGTTAACACTCACAGGTTGTTAGAGCTTTCTGAAGGATGACACCTTTGCTCTTGGAAGAGGGAGCAACACATCTCAAACACCACAACAGAGTTGTAGGCAAATCTGACGTTAGGTAGGTATTAGACTGACATGAGACTAACAAGCATCTGCTGGACACATGGTTATCTTGCTGCTGTACATCCTTAACTTTTTTCTCACATATACCTTTTGTGCACACTATGAGAACTCAAACTCTTTCTCAAATGCCCAGTAGCTATCTGAAGTGATTCTTACAGTTAAAGCTCTCTGTTCAGTACCAATAAATTAAAATTTCTGTTTTATGAGCTGTTCATTAATGGCACTATAATAACTCGGCACCTCATCAGCTGCTCTAAACAAGCATCTTTTTAACTAAATAATAAATAATTCATAAATATTTATAATTAATAAATTAGAGACCAGAAAGATCAATTGTTGTGTAGGCTGTATGAAAAGGACATTCCATTAAGGCGTCAATGGTGCTGTTGGCTGGAATACTAAAGAAGAGACAAGAGCCATGTATTGGTTGAAATGTAATGCCTTCAGTTCAGTCTCTTCCTGCATCAAATTCTGCCTCCGTTTTTTTTTACATTATTTATAATGATTTAAACTCATGTTTTTACTAGATCTTGCCTACAGACATTTCAACCTGACCTCAGTCTAGTGGTATTGTCATCAACAGCAGAGGCAAGAGGACTATGAAATTAAACACTTCAGACTTCGTCTTTTGTCTTACAGAAAAGGTGAAAAGTCCCTTAATCACCTTCGAGCACCACTACCCTACATCACAAGTATCAAGAATGCAGGTGTCAGCTTGCCAAGAAAGTTGGCATTAAACATTAGTTCTTTGAAAGCTAACACAATATTCCTTCCCACCCATGCAAACCTGTCTCAGGGTAGAAGCAACATTCCTGTGTGGACTACCCTAGGTGATCTTGCTTTTGGCAGGGGAGCTACACTCAATCTCTGGAGGTCCCTTCCACCCTCTAACATTCTGTGATTCTTTGCATTCATGGTCTGTCATTCTGTGTAACCATTACTTCTTTCTATTTATCATTTAATTAACAATAAATCTCCTACCCTGATTCAAAAGATACTAATCTTAGAGGCAGCTGACACAACGGGAGCCAAAGAACTGCTAAGGAAGTAGTTGTAAAACTATAACCCTTTAACAGCATGGAAAAGAAATGTTTAAAACCCTTATAGATATCAGCACTTACTGGTCTTTTGTTTGATTAGTTTTCCTATAGAACCTGAGGAAATAATCTCATTACAGTTCTGTCATTCACATCTCTCTCCCTCTTTGCAATTCCTCTTTCACATTGTCACAGTTCCAGTCAACATCTCCATTTTTCTTTTCTTTGTCATACCTATATTACACTGTAAAAGCCTTCAGGCCACAAAGGCAGCTGATTCATTGCTAAAACTTGTTGAAAGTTCACTTTCTCTTCAGCAATATGTGCCTTTCAACAGTATTTTGAACAAAAATATACACTACATAAATTACTTAATCCACCAAAAAAAGAACCTGAAACAAACCAGATAAATAGGAATTACATTTAATAGATTTTCTGTAAAGTAGACCTTTGATAGCTCTTCAGGAGAGTATGAAAACAGATGGGATACAAGTAATTGTAGATTCTGGTCAAGTACTGACAGCTCCTGAGTGTTTCAAGAGACGCTTATTGGAAATGCAGGGAACATGCAATCTGTTAACTCCTGTGCATAGTCTCTTCCCAAAGAGGCAGACATCAAGTTTCTCATTTCTTCCTTCAGTCCTTACCTGGTTGGGTTTGGTTGGGTTTTGTGTGTATGCCTGTTTTGTTGGGCTTTCTTTTTTTAACCTTTCCTGCTTCCATGCTTACTATCAAAAGTTATTATCAGTTTCCTGCTTACAAACACTGGATTGAAATAAGAATTCCACTTTAGTGTTTGTATAAAACAGCCCAATTCCTTCTAATGTCTATAGTGAGAGTAATCTTCCTGTCTCATGAGGTGCACAGCTAAACAACTGAGCACCACTTGCTTTTGATGACAGGCTGACACCTTTGGAGTGAAAGGCTCAGAGAAATTATGAGTGACACAAGAATATGGTAACAGGGTGGTGACTGTATACTACTAATCTGAGCTTTACTGGGATTTTATGATGAATCCTTCTATACATGACAGTACTACACAAATTCAGTTACACGGCAGCAAGTTTACACATTTATGAAGTAATGAGTTAGTAATAACACTCAAAGTTAATACCCAGAAGTGCACTGTATTTAGAGCAGTGTGCAGGCACTCTTTGTTTGTACTTCTCAGTACATAATCAGTATGAACTTCTTGCAGCAGTAAGCATTCTTCTGATCCTGTCCCCAATACATACTTCTTGTGAGAGTATGCATGATGAATGAGAACCACTGAGGAGCGGGTGTTTCATGGCATAGTGATGGGTCCAGTGTTCTCATAAGCAAATGTAACCTGGAAGTTTCTAAGAACTGGCTAGATAATGCCAGAGCAGACACACTGCTCTGATAGGAGTCTGGACTAGACACTTCTTTCCTACAGTTTCAACCACTCTGTCTCATGATCTTTTTCGGAGTTCAAAGGAATCCATAACTTGTTACAACCAGGAGCAATTTTATCACATCAGAATGGCCTTTTTTTGTCTGACTATCCTCCCACAAAACATCAAAACAGTACAGCAGATTTATGGCAGGAACCCCTCCCCAGATGGAAGTGAAATAGCATTTTTAGGGATGGATAAATTTTGCTTACTGTAAATATGGTGCTCCATGCACATGGCTAAGAACATCTTTCATAGGCTGAGATAGTAAGGTGGTCTGCTCATTTTTACTGTTTAAAAAATCAATAATTCTGTCATATTACAAGAAAATGGTCTATTGTCTACAATGTTCAATCTGAAGATCATCCACTGGATCAAACTAATCACTACAGTGCCCTGGTGATTGCTAAAGGAAAAATACACAAATACTGACTAGTTCCAGTGTTGGTTGGCTCTTGAGATGAGACCTTATCATTATTTGTGACAGTAATGTCAAAAAGACAGAATCACAGAACTGTCAGGGTTAGAAGGGGCCTCAAGGATCATCTATTTCCAATCCCCCTGCCATGGGCAGGGACGCTTTCCACTAGATCAGGTTGCCCAGAGCCACATCCAGCCTGGCCTTAAAAGCTTACAGGGATGGGGCTTCCACCACCTTCTTGGGCAACCTGTTTCTGTGTCTTGCCACCGCTATAGTGAATAACTTCTTCCTAACATTTAATCTAAATCTACCCTCCTCTAGTGTGGATCCATTCCCCCTAGACCTATTACTACCCAACACCCTATAAAGTCCCTCAACAGCTTTCATGTAGGCCCCCATCAGATACTGGAAGACAAAACAGAAGGGTTAGGATTTCTCATTTTCTTTGGCCTAAGTCAGTATCTGCCAATGTAGTCCACATCCCACTCCCAAATAATTATCACCTCTTGTCCTTACACCACGGTGGTGATGGGGTGCTTCACACTTCATTTGCAGTTGTAAAACCCTTACTGACAAACAGTGCCTTATTAGTTGAGAAGTGAGTTATATGATATACATTCATTGCATCACCTTGCCCTTACTCTTGTCTTATTCTATCAATTTTTCCTCCTGCAGGCCATCATGCACCATATTGTCCTTATTAGGATTTTGCCTTGAACAAAATGATTCAGATGCAACATGCAAATGGAGAAAGAGATAAATGACTAAATGTTAGAGACTTTAGTAATGAAATTCCACCAATGTATTATGGAAATTAAATGCAACTTGGTCACTGCTTCTATTTAATGTAACATTTCACTGAGTACAAGAGAAGCAAGCAAACTGTTGAAAATTGTGCTAACATCCCCCATAATTCAATACTGACCATCATCAGCAATGCAATATGTGGTGATACTGATAACTAGTTTTGTGTGCAACCCCTGCAATAAGGCAGAAAAGAACTGAAAAGAAACTGGAGCACAAAAAGACATGAGGTGTTAGTGTTGTGGACTTGTTGGTGAAGCAGAACAGTGTTTCACAGAACTGACCAGTTACTTGAATCAAGAGGTCTATGAAGAAAAAACAACAACAACAAAACAGACAAACAAACAAACCCCAAACAAGCAAATTACAAAAAAAACCCAAAGAAACAAAACAAACAAACAAAACCCCCACCAAAACAAACAAAAACCCATAAGGGAGTCAACATATTTGCAGCTTCTAGGTCAAAATTATACATCCTTTATACATCATCCTCATTAAGTCAAACCAAACCAGAAGCCTTGACCCAGGCACTACAACAATAAACAATACAACATCTGAATAATAAAAGTGCCAACAGTAACAACAGAAGTTGATCACAATATATACAAGGAATGTAAATTTGAGGCCTTTCTAGCAGCAGTGGCTTGATGTGATAGCAAATTCCTCTTCTAAAGGACATTTTTTTTCCCAAGAGTAGGATAAAAATGGAGACATTTCTAGAGAAAGCAGAAAACAACAGAAAAAAAAATAATTCTTAAGGTTCACCCAAGATGTTTGTAGATGATTTGGACATAAGCAGATGACACAGCTAGGAAGGACTCAGGTCCCTAGTGAAGGCAAGATACCCAGGCTGAGAAACACATCTGTGAAAGACTGTCTACAGCCACTCTGTGCTCTAAACCTTTCCAAAGGTCTCTGTGTTAATTGGTGTTTCTGTTTACACTCATAAATAAATGAGTAACAGTCCTTCCTCAGCCGGATCTTGTATACACACTTTATCTTTGTGGCTTGCATTGAAGTGAAATATTTACTTCAACAAGCTTCACTGCATTTCTTCCATCTGAAATAAATATGAGCAACCCTGAAAGGTGGGAGTTTGAAAGTTTCAAACAGGATTCATTCAGTGGCATAAGACAAGTAGTTCTATCAGACTATGAGATGCAATCTACAAAGTATATAAGAATGCCATTAAAGCTAGTTATGGGACAGTTAATGGTGATTTCATAAATACCATACATATAGCAAAGGGACAATGAATCACAGGAGGGCGCAGGCAGATGCAGAAGTGTGTATAAGCATCTGTTTGTATCCACTGAATAGACTAGAATAAACCAGGTTGGAAGAGACCTTCAAGATTATCGCGTCCAACCTATTATCCAACCCACCTAATCAACCAAACCATGCAACCAAGCATCCTAGGAAGTCTCCTCCTGAACACCCTGCACACATTGCATTCAGAAAAAACCATCAGGGCTTTTCCCTGGAAGACTTTTTTAAAACAAAAGCTAAGAGTAACTGCTTGTGGTAATCTCTGTTGATGGACAGTTTTGGAAGCACGCTGCTATAAAATGATTTGTCTTCTTGCAGAAAGGGTGCACACACATGTTACTGAAAATTTAGCCCCGAGGGGAAAGCTATGCCAATTTCTCATAGAATAGAATAGAATAGAATGGAATAGAATAAACCAGGTTGGAAGAGACCTTCAAGATCATCGTGTCCAACCTATCATCCAACACCACCTAATCAACTAAACCATGGAACCAAGCATCCTGTCAAGCCTTGCCCTGAACACCCCCAGCAACGGCGACCCCACCACCTCCTCAGGCAGCCCATTCCAGTGGGCAATCACTCTCTCTGTGTAAAACTTCCTCCTAACCTCCAGCCTAAACCTCCCTTGATGCAGCCTGAGACTGTGCCCTCTTGTTCTAATTACAGTCACAGTTCCAATTTCATCACTTGTAGACCACTCTGTTCTGAAGATGCAAGAAAAGAGCACTGAGTCTTTTCTTCCCTGGGAATGCCAATTTCTAACTGATCACTAGATTTTAGGTTGCTACATTTTCTCATGGTCTTCTCAGACCTTGGCTAATGTGAAAACTGTCTAGGAAAGCTGCCCCCCAAATGGTAACAATTTTCTAAACATACTGTGTAAGTCCTTGTGTCAGCCTCAGCCATTTGGGTCTCCTACCTGCATTACACAAGACAGACCCCAACGTTCATTGTCACTAAGCATTTCATAAAATCTATGAACAAGAACTGGGAATCAGAAACACATTAAATCCCACAGATTTTTCACCCTTAACCGAATCTTTGTATCATTCCCATTGTACCTACAAGAAGCTGATGCTGACCTCAACAGCGCAGGAGTTGGGACTGTTACTGGTATTAGGAGCACCTGATACTAGAAAATAAAGGCTGGAGCCCACTGAGACCTCAGAGACACCTCAAATGCTATTTAGTGATTCTCTGGTTTTGTCTAATATTTCTTTGTGTGTGTTTTGTAAGGTCCACAGAAATGTAAAAATACTGCCTTTGACCCTGACCCTGACAGCAAATTCTCTGGGTTTCCCTCTTCCTTGTATATACTCATAAGGAAAGCAAGCAACTTTCAGTTTCAATGCTCCTGCTTTAGGAGAAAGCTATTTCAGGAATATCTGTGTACATTTCTCAGTTTAATGAATGACTGACTGAATGTTTGCTAACAGAAGTTTAACAGAAGCATAGCCATTCCTTGTATTTACAGGCCATCTTTTGCCACACAAAGCACTGCATTAATATTCATGACATGAGAATTTTACTTTTAAGGAAATGCCAGGTTTATTTTGCAGAGGGGAAAACTGCAGCACAGGAAAACTGCAGCGGGGGGGGGGGGGGGGGGGGGGGGGGGGGGGAAATTAAGACTTTTCCAGGCAATATATTTAAAGCTACAAACAAATGTTAAAATTTCTAAAGCTTTTGTTGAATTACCAGCCCGTTGTTCACTGACACATCAAATAGTTACAGTTCTGTGTCACCTCTTCTTAGAAAGGTTGCACTGCAGTAATTCAACCAAGTAGCACTGAAGCATTATAATGTCTGCTCCTTAACCTTTCCCTTCTGCTTGCCTGCCATTAATTCATACCTAATCTACTGATGTCTCTTTCTCCCTTCTGGCCTTCTGCTTGACAAGTTGGTGTAACCCTGGAATTTTAGCAGACAGACTGACTAGAAACAATGGGAAGGAACAAATATGCTCACCCACATTTAATTAGCCTTCAACATCACTGCTTCACCTGGGAACAAGGAAGGTTCAGAAACAAAGCGAACTGAAGCCTCGAAGTAGATCTGCATTCTTAATTTATGGCTGCTGTTGACACAAAGGCCACTGTAGTGGGGACCAGCCCTGCACTTACAGGTCAGAACAGAATCTCAGAAGTCAGAAAAAAGCAGATATAGGTAGTTCATTATTCTAAAAGACTAAGTCATATACTTTCCCCAGCTCATTGCTTTTTCACAGCTGAGTATCTTATAGCTTCAAATAATTTTGTTTTCCATACCACACTTTGCAAGAGCCATTCACATTTACAAAGGGAGAAACTAAGGCTGGAAAGCAGACAGTTGCAAGAGGTGCCCAAAGGAGCAGACTGCAAAAGAGTGGCAAAGATGAGTCAGGCCAGGAATGTTCACTTACAGTCCTTGAACATCATTGCACTAAGACAGTGGATTCTTCCAGCTAAAATGGAGCAGAACTTATATGCTACAGTAGGTGTCTTAAATAAACACTCAAAATTACATTTGTCAGTGAAAACTCCAGCTCTTGGTGAGTACATGTCTTATTTCTAAGCTGGTCTAGAGGACAGATCAATGTCAAAAACATTTCTGTGTTGTTATAGCTACTGTTCATTTTTTCTTTTCTTTTGGTAGCATATAAACTTTCCACTAATCACTTTTTGCATTAGAGATTTCCAGAATGACTGGGACATAGATTTGCCTGATGTTTGCAGCTGTAGGACCCATTGCTTAGCAAAACCTCGGATAATTTTCAAACCATTTCTCCTCCCCTCCTCCCCCTTCAATTAGTCTTAATTTACCTCTGTCTTTCTTTCCTATACTCCCACTCCTTTCGTTCCCCCACTACAACCACTTTGGTTTTGATTAGGTGGTGATGATGGAGAGAGTACTCTCTGCAGTTCAGCAAGACAATTTCGCTTCAGGAAACAAAAAGACATTTGCTAATTTCTCTCTTGAGTGAGTCTTGGAGACTTTCCAACACTCAAACAAAGAAAGTCTCGTTAACTACTTCCACAACATACAACTGTTAGAAAGCTTCAGATTATAGTTCAAGGCATTTTTATTACTCAAATTAGGCAATTCTTCCTTCAGTTGGCACAATCTGCCAGCAAGAACTCCAGAGCACTTTTCTCCTGTACACCCCTTGTTCCAAGGTTTGATGTAATAGCTGGCATCCTCTCCTTCTCTTTCATGTGTGCCAGCAATAAAAATGGTGCACACATGGTATTCTTCTCCCACCATCACAATCACAGAACCAGGCTACTGCAGTGCATGGCTGCAGACACAAACACACTGAAAACAGGCCTGACAGACAGAGGCAGTGTGGGCAGTGCTGTTTAGAAATGTATTGCTGTTCTCAGAGAAAGATGGAAGCAGGCAACCAAGCCAGCTGCTCCCTGAAGCATCCTCTAGGTCACAGCTGCTTCCACACATGCACCCAGCATGCTGAATATGAAGGAGCTGCAGTATGGGCCCCAGCAGTGCTGCTAGAACACACATCACTGATGTCTGTTCTATATTTGCCTATCCTCAGCTTGCTCAAGTCATGCATGGCCTTCAGGAAGCCAGATGGATATTTTCTACTGACTTCAATTGGATCTGAGTCATGGCCCTGCTGAGCAGTATTGAGGTGACAGCCCTTGAAAGAGCAGTGACACAATAGCTTTTATCTGAGATGGTGAAGCCTTGTGTATGACACAGAAGGACAAGCTGGGAGTGTCTTGGGAGCTTAAGCTCTGCGTCTGTCTGTGAGGACTGACACATCATTTGAGTGATGTGCTACAGCAGCCAGTCCACAAGCAGCTCACAAGCTTAAGCAGTCAAGAAACTTTCATCTATTTAAATTACCACTGGCACCCCAAAGATCTCCCTTAGCAAGGGTAAAACACATCTTTACTAGCAGGCTCTAGATAGGGTAACTGCTGCACCATGAAGACAGAAGCCAACTTACTGCTTGTGCAACACAAGGTTATTTTGTTGTTATTCCAACAGCAGAGAGGGAGTGATCTAAACCCAGATTTTGTAAGGGATAACAGAGTGGTCAGAAACGCTCCTTGTTATTTGTAACAGACATTATTTATACTGCATACATAAATCTTTCACAGTACCGTGAGATACATCTGTCATTATTAATTTATTTGGCTTTTTCCCCCAACCCTCTAACCCTACCCTAGGCCTTCACAGAGCACTGGGGTGTGAGAACTTCCACTTTAGCCCTTACTCCTCCTTCCTGTCTTCCCTTCCTCCCTAGTCTTTGTGTTACTGTGCATCACCAGTACTAAATCTACCTATCAGTCTTCCTGTATACTTCACATAGTCTTAGTGATCAGTTTGCCTAGAATTTTTACCACTGTAGCAGAGGAATTTCTTAGTCTGTTGAAGAGGTCCCTGATAGTGCAGTGGAGATGGAAGACTACTAACAGAATCCAAACAGGTGAGTTCCCAGAGAGAGGAAGAGGGTTCAGTGACACACAGTCCTTTTACTAAAAATTTGGCCTTCAACTTGCATTGAGACAGGAGGAATAGTCTGTCTTTTTGCTTTCTGCAGTAAACTTCTGCTTGACAAGGCAGGTGATGAGCTTTTGAAACTTTTCATATATCTTCAATATTTGACAATCACTATGCCTGCCCACCCACACTTACCAACAAGACTTGGCTAGACTATCTACTTTCTTCTGTCATGCTCTTGTCTTGTTCTGTGGCTAGAAGGAAAAGCAGAATATTTCAGGAGAAGGCATTTTTAATATGTTAGCTTCTATTCCAAATTTATCTTCTAAGTTCCAGATTTTTTCTTTTATGATTCTGCCACAGGATTCTTTATCATCATCAGTAACTGCCTTAAGAGAGAAACACCCTTTCAACCACAGCGTCATGCACCGAAGGGCCAAAGGTTCAAATATCTCTCCCCAAAGTGCTAGATCCTACAAACCTGCCATGTATGGGTTACACTTGCAGCAGAAAGTACAATAAACAACTATTTTTCTTTTGCTTCACTCTTGAAAATGGATGCATTATTTTGAATGGATTTTTTTTCAAAACAGCTGATCACTGAAAACTCTTCTAAAGCTCAAACTGTTGAAAGTACACAACTGAAAACAAGTCCTTAAGGTGATAGTGCCACAGCTCTGCCTAGAACTGGTACACTTCTGCCCCAACCCTCAGAAGGTGACAAAGCAAAGGGTATATATTTACTCATGAGGACGTTATCTTTGCATTCCCGTTGGTTTTGGCAAAACATGCAATTTATGATTTTAACCTTGCTGGTCAACTTCTTAGATCTCTTCTCTCCTCAGACCAAACCTGTGTCTCTCAGGATTAGCTGCAAATGTATTTCCTAAAATGTGACTCACTTGAAGGTAATCACAGTTGTACAATGATTGTTTCTTGACCACAATTACTTGCTGTTCGAAAGAGTTCACGGCAATTCTGAGTCAGAGATCAGCGCTGCAAAGGGATTCAAGTAACTACCATACCAAAAGAACGCTATGCTAGAAGTGAAAGAATGTGCAAAGAAATTCACATTATATTTGCCAGGATGAGGACGAGTTTGCAAAAAAACCCCTAGAGGCAAGACAAGATCAAGCAGCTTTTACTGATACAGGAGACGATAGATTCCAGCAGAATTTCAGCCACAAATTGACCACTTTCTTTGTTCCTCTAAAAAGGAAGGAATGAAGACTGAGCTTCCCAGAGGAATAACTTTTATGCCCAAAACCTAATGTAAGCCATTTATCACTACATTGATGGTCTTTCCTAATGAATGCTCACCAGGTACTGAAAAATAACACAATAATGTAACACACACTTTGCTACCTTAGTAAAAATACTTCTGACACCTTCTTTTCATCTTAGAACACAAACATAAAGGTTAAGCCATGTAGTACATTTTTTTAGAGTGAGGCAGATTTATTCATACAAGATCCTAAAAAAAAAAAAAGTAAAAAAAAACCTACAAGAGCTAAATTGCTGGAAGGAACAAAGTATTAGATGTCTATAAGGAAAAAGTATTGAAATATCAGGTGAGCTTCTGGCTTACCAGTTCCAATTTGATCTATGTATAAATATTCCGAGAGACACTGTTATCAGATGTTCAGTGGACTGCCTGAAACCAGCAGAGGGAATTCAGTTCAGCAGCCAATGGGTAGATATGCTAATCTTACAGAATCAGTAAAGAGAGCAATAATCACTTTCCCTTGCTTTTGACATTTTCACCAAAAAAAAACCCCAAACCAAGACAAAAACCCCAACCCCTAGATTCTGGGTGTTTCACAGACCCCCAGGAATTCACCCAATCAGGTACAGAAAGTGGGTGAGACAATAACTTTTCCATAAGCAAAAGTATAAAATAATAACAAAATACCACAACCCCCCACCAAAACCTTACAAAAAATCCCCCACAATCCACACCCTCCCTACCCCTCCAGATCCCCACCCCCCCCAAGCCTCCTAACACTTTTCAATTAATATTGTCTCTAAGAAAGCCACCAGTATTTGACAATGTTCTATGAACATGGGAAACTGCCAATTAGTAATTATTTCTGGGAAAGGTTTACAGGGCTTGGTTTCTGCTATTATTTTGCCTATTACTACGTTAATTATATGTGTGGAAGTTTAGTGCAGAACTGCACATTCACAGGCCCAGCAGCTTGAAGAGTTTGATTCCTGCTGTAATCCCACACTTCCTGGCTGTATTGAGCAATGAAGATGCCCAGCTGTTCTGTGATGTCAAAACAGTGATTCAGTAAGGAGATGATGGCATCAGATTTGATTTGCTAGCTTGTACTGTGGTTTCTAGGACCCATGAATCCTCCCCCTTATATCACCAATGTGTTGGAGATTATTAACTTCTGCAGTCAGAATTAAATCAGCATTGAATCTGCACTGCTATTAGCACAGTTAATTCTCTGTTTGATGGCTGATATACCAGGTGTCCATTGTTCAATGTGACTTAAAAAGTGAAAAAAAAAAAAATAGATGCATGCACATGCTCTTCTTATTTCAATAATACACTGGATTCAATTTTGTTCTAGAGAGTGGGTGAGAGCAGTGGGAGTTATAATGGTATTGACCTTCCCCTCTGGAGGATGCTAATGCTGCAAAACAATCAATATACTAAGAAGACAACCTTAAAAAATGAGGCCACATTTTTCCCTTTCCTCCTTTAAGATTTTTATACCGATGATGTGCCAGGAAATTCATTTTACATTAGACCAATAATTCCTTCTATACAAAGTGAGTGTTACATTAGCAGCTGATGATCCATTGAGGTCAAGAGAGCCTTCCTGAGAAGGAAGTGAAAAGAGATCGTTTGCAGAATGGAGACTTTCACTTATTTAATGAATACAAGAAAAAGAAAATGTTTGCAAAACAATAGTTACCTGTCACAAAACCAACCAACCAACAAGACAAAACAACAACAAAAACAAACCCAAAACCCCCAACAACCACAAACCCAGCTCACACAGCAATTCCCTCCTTCTTCCATTGAAACCTATGGTCTGCTTTGAAAGGAAGAACAAAATCCACCAGCTTGCCAGCTGAGCATTCTTTCTGCTGTTGCCAGATTTCTGAGCAGAGTATAAAGCTTATTTCTTTGTTTTGAAGGAAACAGGGTCTCTGCTTATATAGTTAGAGCCAAAGTCTTCATAGGCTATTTTAGGAAATCAGCTGTTGCACAAAGACAGAAAATGGTGCCAACAGAGTGGACTCTCCTAGGAAAAAAGCTTATCAAACTTGCTCCTTCCAATTATGCAAACATTTTGGCAAGCAGAATTGTGGCGAGAAATTATGGTGGATATCCTCCTACGGTTGGCCAATTCACTGATCAACTAAGACAATTGGATGATAGCATGACACGTGTTTCTTTGGTTTCAGCCATTAAAGCTCTGTCTAGTGAGATGAAGGATTGCATGAGAGAGCTGAAGGATGAAATCAAAGATTCCATATACCAATTGGCACAAAGAGATAATTCCAATTCTTCCTCCAGGTGGGTGCAGGTTTCAGCTGTGAGGAATAGACATCCTCCAAGGAGGCCATTCCAAAACAGGCCAAACCAAAACAGACCACCATGGCAATCACGTAGGACCATTTGGATAACTCTACGTGATCAGTTTGGTGAGAACATGAACAGGTGGGATGGTTAAGCAACTTCTAATCTTTTCAGGAGACTGAGGGAACTGCAAAGTGGCAGAACCCAGGGTAGCAATACCAGAAGGGTAGCTGTTACTTCCACAACTTCTAACCCTCCTAGTTTTATCCTGATGATCTCTTATTAATTCAGTATTTAACCATTCAGGACTTACAAACTATATACATTTTTGACTACTTAACCACCCTACTGTTTTACCTACACCTTCCTTCGTCATTCTACTTGTTCACTTAATTTGCCAGACTGGACGTTGGTAAATTGCCATGGCTAGGGACTAAGCATTACTGTGTTTTAGTCAGACACTTGGCATAGTTTGGGCTTACTACTGATTCTGACCTGAAATCATTGCAGTATTTAGAATGAAGGACAGGGAGAAAGTTTGTCATATGAGAAATTTCAGTTTACTCAAAAGGACCATAAAATACCATATAGAAGAGGAATGACTTTAGATTCTTCCCCACTCCTCCTCCCACCAATTTGCCAGGACTTCATGAAGAAAACAGCCTAACAATTGGTATACATAAAATAGCTGTCCCTCTATATCTAACCTCTCTCGAAAACCAATATCAAATTAAGCACATTTCCTGAAAACAAAAACAGCCCTATAGCCAATGTGCCAACTTAACTACCTTAATGGAACCACTTCTCAAAACCAGTCTGGCATCCACACACCAAACATTCAGTAGCATTTACTTCATTTTTCTATTACAGCCTTCTGCCACACCGTTGTTGTTATTCTACCATACAGTTGTAGGCAGCTCGTTTTCACCATCAGGGACTCATTAAGAGGGAGCAATTTGATGCTTAATGAGTTGTTAACCCTGAGTAAATATATTAAAATAATAGAGTGATAAATTCAAATTGAATTGCATTGGGCTTGGGTTTTTGTTCAATAATGTCTTCTGTAGCAAGAGAAAGTACCATTTAAAAAGCAATTTTTGATAAAATATATTCCATATTGCTCACACTTAATGCTCACCTTACAATGCATCTTTCCCCTCTATGGTTTTCACTCTTTTATTTCCTGGGAATTCCTTCTGGTTTTTATAGTTTCTTCAGCCATAGTGTAAATTCTGATATGGAATACACTTGGCCTGTTATGAGACACAGCTTTAAAATGTTTGAATAATACTCTTCCCTGTATTTCGTTCCATCCCAAATATAATCTATACAGGTTTAGAAAGGATCCACTCAGGTTCTTTTGCAGGATCTGGGTTTACAAGCAAAGCCATGTGAAATAAAAATATCAGCACCCAGGCTGTTCTACTTGGATCTGACTGCTTAATCCCAAGTGTTCCTATACCACTCCCTTTTCATTTATAGTTTAACAAGAACCAGTTACTAAGCTCTAACTTGTTCAAATCAACCAGGTCAACAGAAGAACAAAACCAACAGCTGTTAGACATCTGCAATTCTTAGTCTTGGTCCACTGAGTGAATCACTGAAGTGACAGAATCTTTAAAATAAGCTGTTAGTAAACAGTTTGCAGGGTTTTGCTTGATACAAAGCTCCTATGGCCAATTTAAAACTACCTGTGGAAAACTGAGAATGAGGTACAACTGCTCTAATGCCAGCAGCTTTCAAGCACTGTCTGCAGGCACTTAAGTTTGAAAGACAGCAGACTTCCACATTATCCTAATCTAATTACTACCTTACTCCACGGCACTGTTCTCCTGAATTATGCTGCTCCTCTCTCAGTATGACCAAATACCAGAAGCTTTTTTGTTGTGCTCAGGAAAACTATTCGTGCTTGACAATGCAGAGTTGGTGTGGGAAGCAGCTCTCAGAGTTGAAAAGGAATGAAGTTTGCTAAACATTATTCATATACCACTAGCAAGAAGAAAAAGCAGAGGAAACAGAGATGCAGATAATCATGAGTGCAAGAAACTGCAATGTTTTTTCCCCCCCATGGATTTACATGACAAATGTCACACATGAGAAAGACAAAAATTTGTCATTAAACACAAGTAGAAAGATGCTTTCTTGGAGTCAAAGAGTGGTGGTTAATTCAGTGGCTGCATGTTGCTCAAAACCAGTGTCCACAGAATAAATGAGACTAAGTGAGTAATTAAAGAGGATCCCTTTTGGGCATCTTATGGAGCATGGGTTGACCTCAGTTAAGTGTTTCACTTCCCTTATATAAAAGGAGCAAAGATGACTTTGGGATGAAATAGAAGGCAAAAAAATAAAAGAAGATGTGGATAACTTTACGTTTTACAAGTGGAATTATCTACTGTTTCTTGGGGAAGAGACTTTGATACTGTGTGTATTTTAATTTGAGGGTTTGATTCTACACCTATATTCAATGTTGAGAGAGAACTCAAAGTACTTCATGCAGTCTCATAATAATGCTGTTTCTTTGACAGAACACAGCAACTGCTGAGTTTGGAAAAAGAACAGATACCAATTTAACCTATCCCATAGAATTAAAGGAAGCCAGATACTGTGTACCCAAGGTAGAGTTTGAGGTAATAGAACAAGACTAATATCACTGTTCTTGGAAAGAACTCAGAGTAATCTGACCAAATACAGAAGACTTGAGGCTGCAGTTTTACTTCTGTACAGAGCTGAACTGGGAGATACTGCTTCAGTTTATTAAAAACCCCCTGCTGCTAAGGGATTCAGGTATTTACATTCAGGGGTTCAACAATTTTAAAGTTTCTTATGGAAACAAACAAAATCCTAAAAATGACTTCTCTTAATTGTGGCTTCTTTTTGCAAAAGTAACACTGAGAGGATGCTTAGCAATGCCAGCTAATTGACAAACATTTTTCTAGACTGAAAAATAGATTAAAAAAAATTTCCTTCAATACTGTGATAATCAATCAAATGAAAATATAGTTTTAAGAAGGGAGTGCAGCACCACCTGGTAAACCAACTCTTGTGACTCAGGTGCTGTTCATTCAGAATAAGACTCTTTTACGAGAATAGGTGAGTAAATGAACAAGCGAGGGAATGGCCCAGGGTGGCAGATACTTGTAGCAAAGACAATAAAAATACACTCCCTTCTCCTAAATGGTGTGCCAGATAGACAAATCACTGAAATGCAATCTTCTCAGACTGGACTGGGTTAGCGTAGGCTGTATGACAGAGAATTGGCTGACCTAAACACATCTGATGTAATGCTATGAGAAGCCTGTGCTGACCCAGAGACAAAGCAGAGAAAAGAGCAGAAAAATTGTGCATTTTCTGCTAGAGAACACTTATCTTTTCACTGTTATATTCTTTTTGGGAAGCCTGCTCATCTTACAAGAGGTTAAGGGATGTTCTAGATTTCTCTTCTGAATGACAGCCTCTGTTTCATCTTACATGTCAGAAATAATGAAGAAGTTAGTCTGGAATAAATCACCATTACAGACATAGTTTAACTCTGAAAACCTGGCATACCTTCTTTGTCTGAAGTCATTCTTTTGTCTGAAGAAAATGATTAGTTGATTTCTATGCTCTGTCATGATAGCTAAGATCTGTACCTTTCCCCTTCCTTCTCTACAAAACCAGGTATGTTTTAACGTGTTAACACCAGGCAACATATAGACTGATAAAATATCAGTATTTATGGGCTAAAAACCATGCAAATCCAGTTGATTCCTCTCTTAAGAAGACAGTCTAGTGCTATCTCACCTGTATTTAAAAATGTTATTCCCCAAAAAATAACCCAGGAGAGCAGAGAGATGTTCACAGAAAACTAGATTCAATAAGAAAAACAGAAGAGAGGCAGCATGTGACAACAGCAAGTTTCACTTGAAATTTTACAATATTCTTGTGAACAAGGTATGAAAAATATTGGCATTTATTTCAATTAACTCTCTCCCAGTGCAAGATTATCTAACTAGGGTACCTTAGCTTCTCCATTACCAAGACAGGATAAAATGTCCTTGGGGAAGATGTTTACAAAGCACTTTGCTTATGAGGTACTTGAAAGTCCTCAGATGAAAAGCATAACAAAAAAACAGAAATTCAGATGCTTTGTCTGGTTTTGTTCTATAGTGTTCAAATCATTTACAATATCTCACCTTGAGTACTGTGTCCAGTTCTGGGCCCCTCAGTTTAAGAAGGACATCGAGACACTTGAACGTGTCCAGAGAAGGGCAACAAGGCTGGTGAGAGGCCTTGAGCACAAGCCCTATGAGGAGAGGCTGAGGGAGCTGGGATTGTTTAGCCTGGAGAAGAGGAGGCTCAGTGGTGACCTCATTGCCCTCTACAACTACCTGAAAGGTGGTTGTAGCCAGGAAGGGGTTGGTCTCTTCTCCCAGGCAACCAGCAAGGGGACACAGTCTCAAGCTGTGCCAGGGGAAGTTTAGGCTTGAGGTGAGGAGAAAGTTCTTCACCGAGAGAGTCATTCATCATTGGAATGGGCTGCCCGGGGAGGTGGTGGAGTCACCATCCCTCGAGGTCTTCAAGAGGAGATTGGACGTGGCACTTGGTGCCATGGTCTAGTCATGAGGTTTGTGATGACAGGTTGGACTCGATGATCCTTGAGGTCTCTTCCAACCTTGGCGATACTGTGACACTGTGATATAGGGAAGGGGCAAATATCCCAAATCTACAGCACAAACACAAGGAAAACCACTGCAGTATTTCAGCTTTTACATTGCCCAATTTGCTGAATCTCAAGAGCAGGAAGCTCCTTCTCTTCATCAGTATCTACATTTTCCTTTTCTTTAATTGCCATCTTTATATATACATAACCTTTTGCTCACCCTGTCAATACCCTTCTTTTCTTGGAGGTTACACTCAGAATGGCTTTTGAGAGTGGAGACTGGACAAATTCACATCTCCATGTAGAAAGTAAAGACATTGCAGTTGTTTCTTTTAGTATTTCAAAGATGCACTGAATTTTTGTCTTGCCTAAAATTTGTTTCAAATTGACTTTTGTATACTAAGCAATTAGAATGATAAGGAATTAATGTCTGAGCAGTCAACCTTTTCCATCTAGCCTGCTTCTTCTGTAATACTGTTGGCATTATTAGAATTAGTATTAGAATTAACCAGGTTGGAAAAGACCTTTGAGATCATCAAGGCCAACCTATCATCCAACACCATCTAATCAACTAAACCATAGCACTAAGTGCCCCATCCAGTCTCTTCCTAAACACCTACAGTGATGGTAATTCCACCACCACCCTGGGCAGCCCATTCCAACGGCCAATCACTCTTTCTGTGAAGAACTTCTTCATTACATCCAGCCTAAACCTCCCCTGGTGCAACTTGAGACTGTGTCCTCTTGTTCTGTTGGTGGTTGCCTGGGAGAAGAGACCAACCCCCACCTGGCTACAACCTCACTTCAGGTAGTTGTAGACAGTAGTAAGGTCTTCCCTGAGTCTCGTCTTCTCCAGGCTAAGCAACCCCACCTCCCTCAGCCTCTTCTCATAGAGCTTGTGCTCCAAACCCCTCTCCAGCTTTGTTACCCTTCTCTGGACATGTTCCAGCAAGTCAACATCTTTCCTAAACCAAGGGGCCCAGAACTGGACACAGTACTCAAGGTGTGGTCTAACCAGTGCTGAGGAGAGGGGCAGAATGACCTCCCTGCTTCTGCTGGCCACACTATTCCTGATACAGGCCAGGATGCCATTGGCCTTCTTTATGCCACAACAGGCAAAGGAAAAATACATGCCTAAAAAGACAGAGTAGAAAGCAACTCTCTAATGAAAGTAAACAATATTGTAACCAGCTTAATCCTTTCATCTTACAGCCATCATCAGTGAAAGAGCAGCTGTTTCTCTGCAGACATGAGCAGCCAGTAAGTTCCAGGAGAGCTACACAACACACACAACCAGTGCCAGAACAATTTATGAGCAGAACCAAGTTCAAAGCAAAGTAAGTACAGAGGAATCAGCATTTTGAGACTCATGCTGAGTATTGTTTTCACTGAGTATTGTATTTTTTTCTGAAATAGTTTTCACCTACTTTTTTAGAAGAATGGGATTGGAATAGATTTTCTGCAGGTGAGAAGGTTCATTCAGCCAAATTACAGCTGGATAGGATAAGGATAAGGAAAGGCTGAGAGAGCTGGGTCTGTTTAGCTTGGAGAAGAGGAGGTTGAGGGGGGAATCTTATTCATCTAAGAGCTAAGTATCAAGAAGATGAGGCCAGAGTCTTCTCAGTGACAGGACAAAAGATAATGGGCATAAACTTGAACATATAAAGTTTCACCTAAACATGAGAAAGAACTTTACTTTGAGGGTGTCAGAACACTGGAAGAGGCTGCCCAGAGATGGTGGAGTCTCTGTCTCTAGAGATTTTCAAGGCCTGCCTGGACATGTTCCTATGTGATCTGCTTTCAATGACCCTGCTCTGGCAGGGAAGTTGGAGTCAATCTTCAGAGGTCCCTTCCAACTTCTAACATTTTCTGATTCTGTGGTTATAGAATCACAGAATGCACTGTGTTGGAAGGGACCTTTAAAGGTCATCTACTCCAACCCTCTTGCAGTAAGCAGGGCCATCCCCAACTAGATCAGATTGCTCAGAGCCCCATCAAGCCTGACCTTGAATGTCTGCAGGGATGGGGCCTTCACCACCTCCCTGGGTACCAGGTGCAGTGTTCCACCATCCTCATAGTAAAGACATTCTTCCTTATGTCCAATCTAAATCTACCATTGAGTAATAACATTTCTAGCTGAGCCTGCTACAAGGCTCTGGTATTGCATGAGTCCTGTCCTGCCATTCCAGGACTTGATCACACCCACCTCAGTTCTGGCAAACCATTTCAGCTGTTTCAAAATTTTCTGCTAGCTTTGAAAATGTATCTTAGTCCTGCACCACCCCTGCTGGTTCAATCTCAAGCCCTGGACATATAACTCAACTTAGTCTTAATTTTCACCATTGCTTATGCTCACAATCTCACTAACTACATCAAAACACCTTTTTTGCTAGCATGATGCACTCTTCCAGTTCAAGACCTTTGTACCTTCCAACTCAGAACCTTGAAGTTTAAATATTCTATGGAAGTTCACATGAACATTACCCATCTTCATGCAATGAGTGCTACTGCCAAGGTGTGAGGTCCACTGTGTGTTCTGAGGTCCCCCTCATGCTCCTTACCTCCCAAGTGCAAGAAATGTCTCACTATAATTCATAAGCATAAAATGCAGCCACGCTAAAGGTGAAAAAAACCCTGGCTCTCCCACACTCCTCTGATCCTATTTGCCCTCCCACAGATGCACAGATGCTTTCTGAATAGGTGATGCCAATGCAGCTGCTGGTTGTTGCTGAGTATGTATGGATGCATCTATTTCTCACAGACCTAAGCACACAATTTCTGATGGACAGAAAAAAGCTGTAAGGGTGGATTGTACAAAATACAGCTTCTTTCCTTTGTTCCCTTTCTCCTCCGCAAATAACCAAGCAAATATTATCTTCATTCAAGCCAAGAAGAAACAAACAAAAATTAAAACAATGAAACCAAACCTTTCTCTAAGTACATCATCTGCAAAAGATAAGCTTAGAGGTACTCCCACCTAACAGGGAAGCAGATAAAGAGCCTATACATTTGTATTGTTCCTCTTATTTTTAATGCCTTTTACAGAAAGAAGAGTATGTGTACACAGTGAAGCTGAAACTCTAGCTATATAGGGGTGATGCAGTGCACTGCCAACAAGCTGACCCCCAAGGTTCAGGAATACAGGTGAGGGACAGGTGAGTTCTCCACATGAAATGATCTTAATTCAAAATTGCATATCAGAGGTATGCAAAGAGAACAGTCACAGCAGAAAGTTAATTTAAGTGATAAGAAAAAGTAAACATTTTCTTTATGAATAAGAACTACAGAGAAATGGTCAATACCTTTGAAAATTATCTGTCTTCTGCATAAAACTGGAACAAGACTGATCTACCAAGAACAGAACTTTGAGGTTTAGTTCATAAATGATTACAACAAAGTTTTTCAAAGTCTTCAAACCATCAGTTCCAAAATGGCACATTACCTAGATGACACAGCACACTGACCAACCCAGTAGCTCTAACAAAACAAGCTGTTTCCTTGTAGATCAACTAGGAAATTGAATTATTCTACCCAAAATATTTCAGCTCTTTGACAAACCTGTATATTAATCTTCTATGATTGATTTCTGGCTGGGGACATACCAGACAATAATTTGTTATGGTGCACGACCTGATCAGAAAAAGACAGGCATGTGGCAAGGTTATGCACAGGAAAAGATTTTCTTCATCTCTTAACGCATTGGTAGCCTGGAGTCCTGGACTTGTTATAATTTTGTGGAACATTAACCATGGAAAGGAACAAAATCCAAAGAGTTTGTTTCTCATACCATCAGAGGACCTCAGTGGATTGTGAGAGTTATCTACCCTAGTCAGATTCACCAGGGTCACCGTAATGCCTATGGATAAGGATATAAATGGACTGCCTACAGGGGAAACGAATATACATCATCCAGCTTTTTTTCAGGGGACTGTTTTCATATCTGCACATTGTCTTTCTTTGTGTCAGTAAGTCTATATACATTACTCTGCAGCATATGTTCATCTCTTCACAGCTGCATATTTAAATCTGATCATATGTCTACAGCAGCCATATGAGTACTGTCTGTCCCTGTGTAATTACTGCTCACAAGCTTTTAAATTCACTTGTAAGAATAACTCTCTGGGAGCCTTGAAGAAAGTTTCTAAATTAGCTACCTTTCTCTTTCCTTCCCTTTTCTGCTCCAGTCCAGATCAAATGGTATAGGGTAGTTTCAGAGTAGGACAAGTCTTTTGCCAACACATACAATCCTTTACTTAAAACTCTCCAAAAAATAATAAAACTGGTTTTGCACAATTTCCTGCTGTGTAGGTTTCTTCCTCTTCCTCCTTCTTTCTGGAAAGGAAGGTAAGTCTGTTGGAAGTAAGAATGAAAAAGAGACAGCTCTGCTGACTGACTGGTTTCCCAGCAGACAGCCTAGTGTGTCTGAATAACATCTTCCTACTTGAACTGTGAGCGAGTGATTGACCAAAAACATGTTAGTGACTGTGAATGGGAAGTCAGTCTACCCCTGTTTTGAACAGTCAAGAAGCAAAGGTATATTTATTCAAACCTTTATGCAGTTGGATACATCTGCTCAGGATAAGACTCAGAGGTCCTTTGCAGGCAGAAAAGATCAAGGATATTAGCAGCTTTCTTAGCTGATGGAAAAAGACATGCAAAGTTCTGAAAACATCCATAGCTATCATCTCCCCTTTTCCAGCCTAGTGCTGACATTTTCTTCTCATATGTGTTCAGGAATATCCTTTCTCACTATCTTCTCCTATACCAAAGTGCAGTGCCTCTGTGCAGTGTTAATCTGCTATCACATCTGGGCTTTTAGATGTGATCAGACTGTACAGATGTGCAATGTGACTCATGTCAATGCAGTATCTTAATGTTCTTTCCAAATCCATCAGGATGACAGGATCCTATGAATAATGCTGTTAGAAGAGTAACTGCAGCATGTTTGTCACCAGAACATGACTTGAAACTCTGGGCTTGACTTTAGCGCTCAGACTAGTGGAAAACCAAAGAAATTCTCAGGAACTCTACAGAGCTGAGAGCTGCTACCTATCACAGATTTCAGGTACCCCTGTGATTAGCAAATGATTACCTGATTGTTACCAGGTTTTAGGCCCTTCCCTATGCAAATATGTCACAGAGCTCCAAATCCCAAAGCAGCGAGCCTTGAACTCTTGATTTTCAAAGTGGAAGCAATCCTTAAACTACCCTGACCCACATTACCTGTAGATACACAACAGGGATGGATAACGCTCATCAGCTGCAAATTGCTTTTATGCACGAAAGAGGACCTGGGGACATGAATAACCCCACAGCAATGGCACAGCAGTATTCAACAGAGATACTAGGGTGGATTGCCTGGGTGGAAGAGAGCATTCAGCCTGGTAATGAAGTGACAAAGAATTATGTCGGTGAGTGCCTATAGCAGGCTTCCAGGCCAACCTGATTAGCCTGACTTTAACTCACATGCCTGGCCCAACAGCAGCAACAGCAGATGTACACACTGAAACCTCTTTACAATTTCAAAAAGTGATTAGAAAAAAAGCAGCAGGAAGGATGCCAGTGTATCACTCCAAGCCCACAGTGCAAGAGACAGGGTTCAGTCATGCAAAAACAATTTCTACTTCCCCTCCACATGCTGTGACACAGAGGACATAAGATGCCTTACTGAGCAGCTTCAGTACTGGAAAGAACAATTTATAAAAACCTTGTTGAGTTGGGAGGAAATGTGCAGAAACTCTTCAGAGCAGTCATCTCAAGGAATGTTAAACAGTACAAATGGAGAAAGCAGGGAGAGCACAGAGAAGTTTTGTTATATTTGATATATCCAGGAGGAATGGCTAAATACAGACAAGGAAAGCATTTATCACCCAAACAATTTGCATTTGTCATCCAGAGTTCTAGGTGATCCTGGATTTAAATGTTTTTCTTATGTTTAAGACAACTGTGTTTGACTGCAAATTTCTGGTCTCTGCTTTGAGCAGAAGAAAAAGGCAGAGTTAGAGCCAAGTCGTTATTAGAAAACAAAAAAGTGAGGAATTTACTATTTCAGTCCTCGTTTTACTCTGTCACTTACAACCCACTCTTCACTTTTCCCTCCCAAAGTTACTAACTGTTTTTAAGAAGCTGGAAGAGAATGGCTGCAGTTTGTATTGTAACTGTGTAAGTACCTGAACCTTTGGAGTGAAAAATTTTGACAAAGTTCTCTGAGATTTTTTTCCTGTGATAAGGTAGTACTTTCTGAAGCCATTTACAGTGTGAAACAATGAGTACAGGACATTTTGCAGGAAGGTCTACCTGTAAGACTCTCAGTGCTGGTTTGATTCTCATCTGAACAGGAGAACTGGAAGTCTGATCTTCAAGCATCTCCACTAAATGTTGTGATGATGTTCCAAAGCATTTAGCAGCATTAAAACTTTATTGACAGTGCATTATGGGCAGTTGGCTATCTTTCTGTATTTAATACTCAGTTTTTGCTATCCCAAGCTCACCAATTTCCACAGCAGTCAGTTACCTGCACTCTGACAATCCATGAGCTTATTTAAATATTAAAGCCTGAGAGGTTTCTTACTAAGGATGGAAATGAAGATCTGAAACCTTAAAAATAATACTCTTGGTGATATTAACATTGGAATTTGATCTGTGCAAAAGTTCTCATGACCATGACATACCAACTGTGGGAGAGAGACCTAAAAGCACTAGGGAAGAGAACCCATAAACACCTTCACTCACTGTAAGGCAAGGCCAGAATTAATATACATCAAGATAAAAAATGAACTATGGTTGCTGCACATGTTAGATTGTTCAGTTCTATTTCTCCTTGTCTTTTTTCTCATCTGGGCAGCAGGGGAGCTATGGACATTGTTACCAGCTGTAGCTTTTGAGACTTCCATTCATGTTGAAATGGTGTGTCATGAACTGTGACACTTTTGCTTCAGACCTCATCATGGTACAATGAAAATTGTGTTCTTTATTCACTGTGCTTACAGTGATGTTTAAAAAGCAGAATAATTAGCTTAATGACTTTGGTGATCTCTGCATAAACCTGAATTAATTCTTTAAGGAAAGCTTTCTAGTTATTCTGTTTTAAAGACAATAACAGCAAAAAGCAAAGTGTTACTACAACTCTTGGGCTGAGGACACAGTCATTGCAAAGGATGAGCATCAGCTCAGCTGTAAGCACACATAAATGTAAATTTAAACTGAAAATAGTTACAGGGGGTTATTTCATTGTGCAACCCTTTCTTCATTCTCAACATGGAAAACAGCAAGGCTAGCCGAAATAAAATCATAGGCATAGACAGTATTACAATTTCTGTAATAGCTCTAAGATCTTCCTGACATGATTTTCATTCTATATTCTGGTATAAATGTTAAGCTTTCATAAAAAGGGTAGAAAAGCAACATTTTTTATCATTGTTTTGGAAAGAAATAGCTGTCAAAATAAACCAGATCTTGCATTGGTGTCCTATTAATCTAATTTTAAGGAAAACTCTCTGCAGCCAGAAAGGAGCAACCTCTAAGATGGAATTCAGCCCTTTAAATGTTAATATCACCAAAGAGAAATGTTAGCACAAAAAAAAAGAAAAAAATTTTTTTGTTCTCAAGGAACAGCAGCTTCACTCTAGTCTAAGAGAAATCGCTGCATAACAGGTCTTATGTTCTACCACTGTCACCATAAATATTCAGCTAGTGAAATGAAGACTTAAAATCTGTGTTTTTCCTGTCCATAACTTTCCTTACTTAAAAGAGGAAGCAGTGAGAAACAAAAGTAAAGCTGAAGGATAACACTGGCCCCTCAAAAAAAAATAATATGGCTCTGCATTGGCTAAAATCACACTGTGGGATGCAAACTGGAGACTGTCTCCTCAACAAGGTTGGTGAGGGGCTTGGAGCACAAGCCCTATGAGGAGAGACTGAGGGAGCTGGGGTTGCTTAGCCTGGAGAGGAGGAGACTCAGGGGTGACCTTATTGCTCTCCACAACTACCTGAAGGGGGGTTGTAGTGAGGCAGAGGTTGGTCTCTTCTGCCAGGCAACCAGTACCAGAACAAGAGGACACAGTCTCAGGCTGCATCAGGGGAGGCTTAGGCTGGAGGTTAGGAAGAAGTTCTATACAGAGAGAGTGATTGCCCATTGGAATGGGCTGCCTGGGGAGGTGGTGGAGTCACCATCATTGGAGGTGTTCAGGAAGAGACTTGATGGGGTGCTTGGTGCCATGGGTTAGTTTTTAGGTGGTGTTGGATTGGTTGATGGGTTGGACGTGATGATCTTGAAGGTCTCTTCCAACCTGGTCTATTCTAGTCTAGTCTAGTCTAGTCTATGTATTCTATTCTATTCTGGTGAGGAACTCCCGCCTGAAGCTAGTCAGAACAGGACTATGCTCAGTGATAACCCCAGAGTTCATTCCTGTGAGCTAACAGAGATGTCATATGCAGACATGGGAACTAACTTAGAAAGACTTAATGGGAAATGGGAAACAGATCCTATGCTGTGCCATTTATTTGCTGTGAAAACTCATCAGCTGGCCTGGCAAAATATAATCTTCCTAGACAACCCAAAGCAACAGCAGTCTGACAGTACAGATTCCCAATCAGAATAATCACTATCATGCTATTATACAGCAGGCCCTGTGAACCCAGCTGTCTTTTTAGCGGTGGCAGCTCAAGTCTTGCTCATTCTCCCTCTCACTCCCACCCATTCAAAATGCTATTACTAGCCAACATTTCCCTATTAATATCACTCCACTCATACATTCCATATGATGCTTATGTTTAAATAACACCCTGAGATGCAGTAGGAGCAATCTGAGCTTTCTGATAAGACTGAAAACCAACTGCAGAAGGTATCACATTTTTCATGTAATGATTCCCTCAGTCTCTGCTGTACACAGCATATCTTGGAGATGGGCTTCAGAGTCTGTTTTACTTTAGCAAAAATTACCATTTTGAAGCTTTGATATACTACCTTCCTTGAACAGAATCATCTCCCAGTTACACAAATGTCTGCTCTATGTAGCAAATCCTGCTAATTAAATTCAAGTCTTCATGGTTGAGTATTGATGGCTAAGAATCAGGGTGAAGGCAACAAGGCAGATATCATGGTGGGAGTTGGTTACAGATCATGCAAGCAGGATGAAAAGACAGGTAAAATATTGATTAGGCATCTGGGGGAAGTCTCACAATCACTAGCCCTCATTCACATGGGAGGCTTTGACTTCCCTAATGTATGCTGGAAACAACAGAGCAGGAGTCCTGGAGGTTCCTGGAGTGTGAGTAGGATAATTTTGACACAGGTGGTGAGGAAGCCAACTATGGAAGGTGCCCTGCTGGACCTGCTGTTTGCAAACTGAGAAGCATTTGTGGGTTATGTAACAATTGGAGGCCACGTTGGGCACAGCAATAATGAAATGAGAGTTCACAATTGGTGGAGAAGTAAGTAAACAAACAGACTTTGGCCTGGTTTGGAGACTGGTTGACAGAGTCCCTCGGGATGCAGTTCTGAAAGGCCAAGGAGCCCAGGAAGGCTGCACATTCTTAAAGAAGGAAGACTTAACAGTACAGAAATAGGCCATCCCCATGTGCCAAAAGAGACAGCAGGAAGAAGTCTGGCCTGGCTGAATAGAGAGATTTGGTTGCAGTTTTGAGGGAAAAAAAGGAGAGCTTATGGTCATTGAAAGAAGGGACAGGATACCCAGGAAAGACTATGAAGTTGTGAGGCAATACCAAGAGAAAATGAGAAAGGCCAAAGCCCAGGTGGAAATTAATTTGGCTTCAGCTGTTAAAGACACTAAGAAATACTTCTACACATATATTAGCAACAAAAGGAGGACTATGGAGGACTGGATGCAGGGCGGGAACGTAGCGGTCGAGGATGAGGAAAAGACTAGATTGTCATCCCTGTAAGTGTTTAAGAGACACAAAGATGTGGTGCTAAGGGACATGGTTTTGCTTGTAGACTTGGTAGGTAGATGATGGCTGGACTTGATCTTAAAAGCCTTTTCAAATCAAAATGATTCTATGATTTTATTCCATGAAATACTGTGAGGACATACGCAAGTATTATTACACAGCAGGATCAGCAAGGTGGCAGGACAGCTTGAATGTGGCTAAAAAGAACAGGATTCTGAAACTCTTTTTCCTGTTTGCAGAGACAGTGGGACACAGTTAAATATATACAAATTCTATCACCCCCATGACACCACATGCACATGAAACCCCTCATCTCCTTATTCCTGCCATTCCAAGTCACTGAAAAAAAACAGTCAGAAGACGTAGAACTGTCCACTTTGCACTCCTTCCCCCTTAAAGCTTATGAAATTTATCCCACAAAAAGGTTTTGGCTCAGTTTTTGTTCAGGCTGGACACTACTTTTTTCATACAAAACCATAGCAGAAATTATCTAAACACAAAGAAGAAGAGGCTAGCTTTTTAGACTGGCAAATGCTTACACTTGTGCAAATTATTTGTGGCATGTACACAAATGAAATAGCACAAGGATATATAAAACCACCTCAGTGCTTCATGTTGCGAAGCAGTCTTCACTCCATCCATTCACATCAGAGCATGTATTACTTTGTGAAGAGCACAGAACCAGTTTTGCTTCCAGCACTTGTCTACAACACAGGAGGGAATACTGTAGTAAGCAGCTTTGATTGGAGAAAAGCATCTCGAAGTCTCAAGCCAACGCATGAACACCATAATATGGCACTCCCCAGGCTTTATAGAATATACTTTTAAGAGCAAAGTTTAATTTGTATCTAGTGTGATAGAACCAAAGAAAGTAATGTGTAAAACCTTTGTTTTCATCATAAATAAATCTTGCAAATAGCAGGCAAGCATCAAATCTCATTGCTTTTATGGAGTCCAAGAATATCCTAAGAGATGACTGTGTCAAAAGAACACCAGTTAGAGTATTTGTCACTAAATTCAAACCTCGAGAATAATAGTCCCTATTATGCAAGGCTTACAATTCAACTTTTCATTTGACAACTCCTTTGTACACCTCTGAACCAAACAGGGTGCCTTTTCTGAGTGGAACAATAGTTCTTATTTCGTGTATCTCATTGAAGAAACCCCTCTACAGAACAGATAGGTCTCCTTTGCACTACACTCTATGAAAAGAAGTGTCATTTAAACATGAGGCCTTTATTACAGCTGCAGATAGAAAAAGAACCAGCACAGCTTTCTGATTTCAGCAGAATCTTTGCTTGCTTCTACATGTATGCAGTGGTGGAATGGAAGCCCGAAGAAGAATAAAGAAATAAGGATAATCTTAGAAAAACTAAAAGGCAGTAATTATCCCCCAAATTTCTGTTACATCTTTCCCCTGATGTTATCTGGGAGCTAGTGATAGGTTGTGCGTGTGCACACATGTGCACACATGTGCACACATGTGCATATAGACCCTTTGCACAACTGTAAAAGAAAAGATAATTCCAGGAGTGCAGCCAGCTGCACAGAACTCAACAAACAATATCTGTATATAATCCCCCAGTGCTCTCTACAGCTCCCAACAGTGTTCATTGAACACCTGCCTCAGTGACTTCACACTGCAGGGTTTACAGACACCCCCCCCCCCCTCTCTTTCTGTTGCACAGTTTAAGAAAAAGAACACACACTACTTAAGCAATAGATATTTGTTTGGTGATTTCATGATGCCATCTAGGCTACAATTTTCTTTCCCCACACTATGAAGTCAGGATGGCACAGAGGTATTTTGGAGGATGTCTTCTTCACACCAGCCACAACTTGAAGCTTTTTTTTTCCACTGATAGAAACGACACTGAAGTACTGCATTTTTTTGGTGAAATTTACTTTAGCTACCTAACTGTAAATAGCTGTAGTTTGCCTATCACTTGGAAAGAAGAAAGCAGAGCAGAAAGGCATCATTAAATTATTATATTAGCATGCACATGGCAGATGGAGGAAAGTCCCAGTCCCTCCTATGTTCTCCAACATAGAAAAGCACAGCTCTGAGAAGTAGTGTAAAACCAAAAACAGTGTTCTACCTCTACTGAAGAGAGGATAAGAGTTGGGGTTCTTAAGCCTGGAGAAGAGAAGGCTCCAAGCAGACTTTATGGCAACTTTCCAGTACCTAAAGGGGACCTACAAGAACATTGCAGAGGGACATATTATGAGGGCATGTAGTGGTAGGACCAAGAGATAATTGTCTTACACCTAAAGAAGGTAGATTTGCACTAAATATAAGGGCAGAACTCTTAACTGTGAGGGTGCTGAGGCACTGAAATAGGTTGGCCAGATGCCCCCTCCCTGGAAGTATTCAAAGCCAGGTTGAATGGGGCTTTGAGCAACCTGGTCTGGTAGAAGGTGTCCTTGACCCACAACAGGGAGGTTGAAACTAGATGATTTTTAGGTTCTTTCCAACACAAAACATTCCATGACTACATGCTTTGAGGGAAATAGCGATACACAGACTAATTTAAAATAGAACTTCAGACTCCCCCCGACAGATAAATACACCCATTGTACAAGTAATCCCTATTCCACAAAAAAGAGCATCAACAAAACCAGACTTTCCTTTCCTTTTCCACACAAAATCCACAGACAACTCTTGATCTGAACTGCCAAGCATGCCAAGATTCATAGGTTTCTTATGTCAGCTGTCTTTCAAGGAGATATCCTGGGGTACCTAGAGGTCACATACCCCTTATTTACTTCTCGAAGGGTAAGTGTGGTGATTTTCAAATTGAGCTAGCTTCTGCAACTGCATCAACCAACTGCCTCTGGGGATACACATGACTTGGGAAAAGATGACTGCCCAATTTGATGAACTAAGAAACAGACTAATCTTGGAATCAAAGCTTAAAAGAAGCTCTGCTTTTTCTTAATTGAAATCAGCATTTCCTAGATTAGGACAATGCTGGAGGGTAGAAATCTGGTGAAGGGTTTATCAGAGCCAGATAACCCAAGTTTATGTGCTATTATGTCTGTAGAGAGGAGGAAAAAGGAGTAAAGGATTAGACAGATGAAATCCAAATTAGATTATGATAACAGCTTCCTGAGAAATACACTCTGGCAAGATTCTAGCCCATCAATCTCTTACAGATCTTTATATGAAAACTCTTAAAAGAGCTTCACATTAGGATCAGTACTCCAGAGCCTTCACATTGTCACTGTTACATGAAGATGAGTTGCAGCCATAAATCAGCCAGGAAGAAGAGGCAGTTTTTGGCCAACACAAAACTATGCTGGAACTGTGATCTTTGCTCTCTAGCATCTGCATCAGCTTTCCCACACACTCCACATAAGGCAACTCGTCTTAGCTCTCATTAAACACTGTCAAGATTAATAGCACAAGTGACCTTTTTATTTCAATAGGATAGGCAACACTGCTCAAAAGACATTTACAATTGAGACTTCTTTTTTTTTGGGTTGTTTTTTTCTTAAAAAAGCCCTTATATTCAGCAACATTTGACAGAGGCACACATATCTATGAAGAGGAAGTGGTTTAGAGCTAACAATCAGACACTGTTACACTCAGCCTCTCAGGTCCTTTTAATTACATCTCGAAAGCAAGAAGGTTTTAAGGAGTATGTCATATCCTATGTGTGTTATAAGCAGGACAACGCTTCCATTACTGTTTTTCCCTTATGATGGAAGCTGTACTGGGGGAAAGGTTTTCTTTGTTAGCGGGAGAGCAAATCACAGTGCGCTTTGTCACACCTTACAGTTAGGTGTCCTCCATTTTTATCACTGCCCTAGGTAGCTCAGATCCCATTCTCTTATTTTATTTTTCTAAAAATACAAGACTTTTGTCTCTTTTCCTCCTCCTACTCCTCTCCCCATTGCACATTCCTTTCCTTGCCTTATTTACAACTAGTGAAGCTGTTATTCAGCAGCTGGGAGAAAAGATACTTGATGAGGCTCATCTATTGTTGAGACCATGCTGACCTGGATCTTTCACTCTTCTCTTTCGCTCCCCAGTGAGCTGCAGTAATAAGAGCTCAGCAACAATAAAAGCAATCAATACAGAGATGACATGGGCAATTACAAGCCTGGACAATTCAGAGGACTTCCAGTAAATATATATATGCATATTTTTAAAGATAAGTTTTCTAAACCAAACTATCCACCAAAAGTCTTGCTGGAGTAGAGTGGCACAAAAAGTGGTGGTGAAATAAATCATGGTCCAAAGCAGATAAAAGAAGACACTAATGAGGGCATAAGAAGTGGTATGCAAACTGGCATGACAGCAAGACAAAGATCAAAAGACACAAGGACCAAACCTGAGTTTGTTCCAGAAACTTGTATGCACTATTATAACTTCACTGACTACAGCAGCATAGTGGAAGAACGCAAATATCTTCAGAGGAACTAGCAGGGTGCAAGAGCAGAGCTAGTGTATGGACTAAGACAAGTGATCACTGGAGCACAAAGTAAAACATGTATGTTGTTTTTATTATGGGAATTCAAGGAGGACAAGAAGTGACATTCTGACAATACTTTCTCACAGAAAACTATGATTCCCAAGAAAGGTATAACATAGCAATACTTTCAGCATGCTCCACCTGTGGGACAAAAATGGCTTGTCTGCTGTTAAGTTCAACTACACAATGAGCCAGAATAGGAGAAAGTCAGCCAGCACAAGTTGCCTCAACAACTTGCAGCTATTCTGTCCACAGGTACAAAGAAATACCTTTAAACAGATGAAATAATGTCCCAGCAAAATTGACCTAGGAAACTTTGTAAAGCCAGGTAATTCATACATGGCTATAAGATGTCTCTCCATGTACAGTAGCCTTCAGATGCAGTAATGATGAAACTCATCCTTGGAGAATCTCTACTGAATTTACTCTGTCTCTTTATTTGAGATGCAGGTTTTGAAGGACTGAAGCAGATGGTCACTAATACAGCATCAGCTTAGGACATGCTTTGAGTTCCTCATGCAACTGCTGTAGACAACAGAGAAGAATGAATTCCCAACCTAGGAAATTACCAGTTCAGACCTCACCACCAGGAAAATTAGTTTTAAAAGAGAGGAATGTGCTCTTTCCAACAGAACTGGAGTTGAGGGGTTCAACAGCAGCTGCAAAACAAGTAGGTCTTTGAGGTCACTACTTGACACTTGGAGCAAGAGGAGGTTATGCATTGCCTCTTTACCCAAGCTGTGCAACTCCTCCTGCAGGAATCAAATGCCATTGATAAACTTGGTATGTTTACAAACTCACAGCCATACTAAGATATGCCTTGAGGACATTGATACAGCCATTCCACTTCTCTCCATTTTAACTCCCACTTAGAAAGCCTGCAGCATTACAGCAAGTTGCTTGTACTTCTACACTTTCCCTGGGCCCAGGACTGAATCCCTTTCCTTAAGGAATGCTGAGAAGGAGAGCATCACATCATCCCAGGTTCTCCCATCATTCTTCAAGATGTTAATATAATCCTGGACTAGTAGAAAGCTCAAAATCCTCATATTCATCATTTAATTCTGTACTTCCACCAGTTTGCTAACATAAAATAATGCTTACTGAAAGGAATTTTAATGGCCCTTCTCTTTCACCCTGGTTGAAAGAAAAAAAAATTCCAGCATCACAGTGTTTGCATTTGCTTTGCCTGACTGGCTTCTTTTGCTTTCCCATCTCCCCCTTTTGATTTACATAGACATTCCTTACTTCTTAAGCTATCTGATTTCCTTCCTTTCTTTTACCCCTCCATCTCTGCCACAGAGTGTTTGAGGACTCTGAAGCCTCTTCCTCTCCTATCAAAACTGTGCCAGAGGCAGCAAATGAGACATCCTGAGGCTGCAGTGCAGCCCAGCGGAACCATCTTTCACGGCTCGCAAAGCTGGCTCACCACATGGTGCTCTGCATCAAACAGCTCTATAAAAGCCTCCTGCATACTCAGGGGGTTCAAGCCAAGCTTCAGCAGCAGCAAGCTGGTGGTCTAAAGAATGCTTGACAATTCAATAGTTACTATGGGGCTGGGGATGGGGGGAATGTGTATAAACAGTTCTTGTCTGTCAGTGACAACAGAAAAGGGAAAACAAGTGGCACCTGCTGCTAGTGACAAATGATGAGCTCAGGTTCAGAAAGGCTCATTCACACTGTGAGCAGATAGGATAAATACAGGTCCTGAGCAGCTTAAGATACTAGTAAAATCTGGGTGAGGGAAAAGAGGAAGACAATCAGGGCAAAGCAGAGGGAGCTGCAGACAGTGCTGTCTGCAATAGGTTTAGTACCTCCACCCTGGCATGTTTGTCCCCCTTATCTCCCAACTTCCCTGAACTAAAATTATGCCTACATACAAACAGCTGTTGATAAGAGATTCCAGTGTAGTCCAGGAAGCAGCAACTAATTGTACAGACATGTATGCTATTAACTGAAGGGTAGAGGCTAGGTCAGAAGTAATCTAGGATGTAAGAGATAAGCAGGCCGTTAGCCACTGGAATATCAGCCTCCAGATATGGGGTTTCTGCCCATCAATTAACATCCACGTATGATCCTGAAACTTCTGCTTTGATGGAGTCTCCAGTAGCCATTACTGCTTCTGTGAAGGTAGTGTGGCCATGCCCCAGGGACATATGGCATCTGCTCTGAGGCAAGTGCTGCACCCATTTTTGCAGCATCAACCCTTCTCCAGTAGTAACTGGACATACTTACTTGCTCATTCATCATGGTTTTCTTTTTTGGTTTGTTTTTTTGAATGGATAGCCATTAAATAGCAGTGAGAGAGAAAGACTACAGCTCACTACCTGCTGGGGCCTAGCAGGCAGCATTTGGAGGCAGAGATCGTCCTTCTTGGCGACCGTTCCATGAACAGCAGTTTCTCATACCTATGTTCCTTCCCCTTTTGCTAAAACTGAGGCAAAAGCAGCAGGAATACTCTCATGGGTTTTTTAGGAGTGAATCATAAAAGTGTAGCTTGCTGACTTAGGCTTGGATTATCGACAGGAAAGTTGATGAATAGTGCTGGCTTGAGTGATAAACTCAGATATCAGAGAGTAAATCTAGTGGAAAAGAAAATCTATCTATCACTCTCGGTCACAGCTGCAGAGCCTGAATTGACAACTGGGATTTATTTTCTTAATTCTGAGCAACAGGGATCTCTCCTGTGACCCCTTGAATCACCCCTTAGGCCCTACAGATAACACACTAGCCTATTTCATTTGAAAGCAAAAAAATTCACCTTGGATCACCACCTCTCCCAGTTTGTTTGGGTGTCTGTCCTGCCCTTATCTCATGTATTGAGAATGCCATGTGCATAGTTTATATCCTTTGGGCTGAAGCTAGAAAGAAAGGCAGCTGAAGATGAATTCAGAAAACAGCCAGGCCTATTAAATGCTCTGCACTAGAAACTCCAAACCAGGTTTCACTTCAAGTCTGCACAAATATAGCTGGGTCACAGCAAGTTTTATTACAGTATGGATCGTAGCCAGATTATCTACTGACATCTTAAACCTCTAGCCCTTCTGCTATGGGAGCATCTTGAGTTACACTTATTTATTAGTTTTAGAAACATACCATTCCATGACAAGAACTTGTGACAATAAATAAACAGCCTAACTTCAGGTATCTGAAAAGACCCCAACAGTTTAGAAGAACTGGGCAAAATCCAGATTTATGGACACTTAAGGCTATTGGAATTTACCAGCAGCCAGCAAATACATTTTCTTTCACAAGTCACTAGCACTCTCTTGCTCTGTTGCACAAGGTAGTTGTTGTCTTAATTTTGCAAGTGCAAATTTTGCAATGTCATATGTAAGTGAGCAGTCATTCCTACAATGCAGGGAAAGAGTGACCAAGCCATAAAGTAACAATCAAAATAAAACCACAGGTTAAAGAGCAAAAGCCCCAAATTCCTCCTGCAAAGTTCATTTTTTTATCCACAGTAGTTCTACAGTACAGTCTCATTGTGAGTACCAACTGAAGGAATACATGTTGGTTAGTAGTCAGGGCACGACTGAAGAGAGAAGCGGTCCCTTATCAAAAAGTTGTCACGTATGTCAATATTAAACTTTCAGTTCAGCTAAGGAAGTCAAGCAGTGCAAGGAGTGCATCTTGAAGTAAATAGTTCAATTGTCCCAACTTCTGAGGGTTTGTTTCACACCACAGTGAGTGAGCTGAAAGACAAGCTCCACCACACCTAACACACTCTTATGACAGACAGCAATTTGCTCCTCAGCTTCACATTTGCATTACCTCAGAAGCAGCCCAAGTGGATACTGCATCCTTAGAAACAACTCTTTTGCTTTACAGATAATCTCCCACCCTGCATCCAACTTGCTAATGTAGACAATACTGTTGCTTATCCTTTTACACCAGGAACCTGCCGCAATGATCATGATGTATACACCTCCTTAGTTATGCACTAACTTCAAAACTACCAGATAAGTGGTTTGCCACATGTTCCCAAGAAAAGCCTCTTCTTCAGCATGCTGTAACCTTATTCACCTACTGCTGTAAGCTTTCCCCCCCTGCTCTCCCTAACAGATTCATCTAACTGTATATCGAGTATCCAAGGCCTATGTCTGACATAGCACAGTTGCACAAGCTTGTATCAAACAGCTGAGAAAGCTAGGACCGGACCTTACTTGCTCTGCTTCTAAAGTAGGTTCAAGGATTTCCAGGAGACTGGAAACACTCACAGTACTGATGCCCGAACAAGTATCCCACAAAGAAAAGGATGCACAGTTGCCAAAAGAGTCACTTAGCAGCACAAGTAATAAAGAACTCATTAGATTAAAAAAACCCTATTGCCTATTTCCTCTCATAACCACCATTATCACCTCTGTGTCTCTGTGTACCCTGATGCACACTCATTTACGCACATGAAGAGTATGCTTCACTCATTTCCCGCCTCTTACCTTACGCTTACATCATAAATTCACTGAGGCAGGGAATATCTTGTGGTTTCTTTTCAAGGTGGATAATGAGCTTCCTTGTTTCATCATTAGGGTTCCATTGCATTACAGTGCTATTGATAAAAAATGAATATAATTACCCATGTGGCTCAGTTGAGTCAGTGCTGCCTCATCACAAATTTTCCAATAAAAATAAAGTTAGGGTACCCTCGCAGAAATAGAAGGGACAGAATAAATACTTCCAACTGTTTAACAACTGTCCTGGATGTCTTGCCAAGTGCAGATACTTGGAAGTTGCACACTGTCTGCTGTTTTGCACCCAACCAAAGGTTTATTAAGGTTGTATCTGTCTTAGACGAAGTTTAAACTTCATTCTGTTTTTTCATCTCACCTTCCCCAGCTGGATTTCATTTCCTCTGTTGACCTCTCTATCTTCTAAAATTCTTCACTCCTAGAATAAAAGCCCTGTTTGCCTCATGTTTCCTTATAAAACAACATCCATTTTCACAAACTGCTTTTAATGTTTGCTGCCCACTACAGACCTTTCATTTTTCAGGCATTTCTTTGTGATCAAATCTCTGTCACCCAACACTGTTCTAATTTCGCATTAATTTATTTAATGATTTTAAAAGCAGAAGAATACGGGTGCCCTTTATGACCTGTAGTCTTAGCACCTGGACTGGAATGGGACAAGGCAATGCAAGAATGAAGCACACTGGAGCATGTACTCTTAGGAAGAAGCACACTCCAAAGTGTTGTGCTGCAGAGCACTGCCATGGGGTAGAAGACAGGAGGACAAAACTCCTTTGAGAAATCACAAACATTTAAACCAGCACTGACCAGTTAATAATGACATTTCTGTAACATATGGACAGACTAATGGGAGGGAGTATGACAACATTAATAAACTGAAAATGCTGGTGGCAGCAGGTAATAAGCAAACCTGTTCTGACATAGCAAGAATGGGTCTGGACTTCTGCCACATTAATAATAACTAGAGGAAGACTGATACTTGGCTTTTCTTCTTTTTTGTTGTTGTTTTTTTTGTGTTTCTTTTTTGTTTGTTTTTTCCCCCAGCTTGTGGATTGTGGATAGAGTTATAAAGGAGAAGGCAGGATAAAGAATATGGACAGTATGACTGGTATTTGTTGCCTGAAGCTCTCTTGGAAAGAAAAATAAATGTGCTCAAACAATAAAAATTCCAGCTTTATGTTTCCCAAGTTATCAAGGGATTAGCATGTTCTCTGTTAGCACAGTTATATATCTATACTGCTGTAAACAGAACAGACCACAGGTGAGGACACAATTATGCTCTACTATCATAGTTTTAGGCTGGGGGACAAAAGAAGTGTGTGACAGGAAGGTCTTCAGAGCAGAGAAGAGTTCTGCTACAGAGTCCTGGCTACTGCACTCTTCCTTTCTGGCAATCCTCTGACTTGCACCCCAGGGACTAGCTGGTTCAGGTGGTGCAAAACACTTTAGGAACCTACATTCCAACAGCAGACAAATATTTACATGTTCATGTGAAACAAATGCATTGCTACACTGGGATGAGCCCTGAAATCAGAAGAGGGGTTAATTTTACCTCTGCAGATAAAAAAAAATAAAATAAAAATCAAGACTGGGTGAAAAGGAAAACAAAATAAAACACAACCTCACTATCACTCATAAAAGTGAGTTTGTAGAAATTATAAGGTATTTTACTTGAGAACTACAAACACTTTGCTGGTGTGAGAAGTATTTTCACTTCTTAAATGAAATATGCTTCCCATTTTCCCTAGACATCTGAAAAATTGTAGAAGCTTTCCCCAAGCATCTGCATATGTGATCCTTTTGCATTTCATGGTGCTAGAAAACAAAGCCAAAAAGAAACAGGGAATTTAGTGGTCTGTAGATCTCTGTGTCCCAAGTTCCAAACCAGGCAATGTGTCAAGAAGTAGTCATTACCTCATACCTCTGGGACCCTTCCAGGCAGTTTTTTAAAACACAGGAAAAGAACAGAGAGAAGATGGCATTCGGGTTGCTGGATTGTGACAGGTTTCCATCCAAAATCTCCTTGGTTTCTTTCAGTGATGTCTCCATTTTTTTCTTCCTTTTCAGAAATAAACATTTCCAACTACAAAATTCTTGACCCAGATCCTGTGCTCATTAATCAGTCACCACTGACCACAGAGGATTAATACATCTGTGCATATACAGACATGTACTTCCTTTCCTGGAGCACTTTGATGTCCAAAACAGTGGATTACAATATTTCAGAGGTGCACGTGTGGCACGGCCTCAGGCATACTGCACCTGCTGAAAGTGCTGAACAATTGTCAAGCATCTTTCTTTTGAAAAAAAAAGCATTTGCTTTAATATCTGTTAATTCCAGGAAGGGAGCTGTGCTCTTCTTGTTTGGCTGTGTCTTTGCATTCACACTAACCAAAAGGAAGGGACAAGGCAACCATCTGTGGGTGTTTAATACCCAAATAAAATCCCAGTGGGTTTTATTACAAAGAGAAAAAGAGGAAGAGGGAAAACAAGCCAAATCCAACAAACCCAGAGCTCAGTTCTCCTCAACAGGCTTGGTAAGCATTCCTGCCAAGACAACCTGGAAAAGCTCTGTAAGAAAATTTAAAATCAAAATATTTTCTCACAACACCTACTTTTCCAAAAAACCTGTTCTATCTACTTCAGAGAAAGGGGATCCCACTCCTCCCTACACATTTCCATGGTCTTAAAGGGAACATAGCCTAGGCACCTGCCAGACAACAATGGTCAGATATATTAAAGCTATTTGCATTTGGCAGCTGAAGATGCTAAGGAGTGTGCTGTGAAATCTTGAAATAATACATATGCATCTAATTAGAAATACTTGTTATTCTGTGATCAGATTCACTCAGCATCAATCCTGGAATTCATAACATGAGGTACATCTAATTTTGTAAGTCCCTTTATGTGTTATGCTATATTCTCACATAAATAGCACAGTAAATATTAGCAAAAAAAGCACATCCTGCCTCCAGATACGGCCTCATATCTCTTAACTGTATCAGCATTTCAAGATTATTCCTAGCATGAGCCAAAACGCAGTGCTTTTACAACAAAACTAAGGCTTCACAGTAAAACAGAAGAGTGAATCAGCAAAAGAAAATGAATCCTCCTCCCCATACTGAAGTGTGAAGTTAACAGCCTTCTCTCTGGAGGTTTCAGCAATGAATTTCTGTTTTAATTGGAGCTGCAGCCAATGCATGTGATCCAAATGGGCCTTCCTCTCTTTCTCTCTGTAGGTGATGCTGTGCAGGAAAGAGCTTTTAAATCAGTCAGCGAACATAATGAACTTCAATTTCCCTTTGACAAGGGCAAAAATAAAAACAGACACTTCACTTCCAGACAATTAATTAATTTGTTTACATGATTTCTTTGCTCTGTTTTACTGTCATGATGCTTTTCCCCCCTCTACCTCTTTAGGCTTTTTAACTGTCTAAGGTGTAGGATTAGCTTTTGACAGCTCGTCCTCTCTCAGGCATGGAGAAGTGAAGCTACAACACAGCTGTTTGCAGCAGGGCAAAGAAGCCTATGCAATTACCCTCAGGCTTACTGCTAGTGCCCAGTGGTAGTGTTCAGCACACATACTCTTTCTGTATGTAACAGCACCGGTGTTTACCTGTCTTTAGCAAGGCAGGCGTAGTTGTTGCCACTTGGAAAGCGTTTTCCCACTTACCAGCATGAAAAGATGGGCTTCTCAAACTGCTTGTGCCTGAAAAGACCACAACCTGACTCTAAGGAATTAATGGGATTGACTTCCAGAAACAAAATTCTCCCTCACCAGTGGGATGAAAAGTAGAAGGCACAAAGTAGCCATGTAGAGCCAGTAACCATCAATACTTCACACAAATGCATAGAGCTTTGCCTCCCAGCACTCCTGTGGGATGAGGAAGCCAACCACAAAAGCACTGGAGAGGAGCAGTATGGGCAAAAAGGGAAAAAACACAGTGGACTCTGTGAAGATAGAAGGATTGATATATTTGAGAGTGAATATGAATTACTTTTTCTTATCGGAAGAATCTTTCTTCTAAGATAATGGCACAGATTGAATCCCTCTAGCAATATCAATACGGTCTACACTACCATAGTGGTGCATGTTTAATCTCATTTCTGCTGCTACAAATATAGGCCAATAAATTTGACAACACATCTGTTATTTACTTGCACTGAAAACTGTAGCATATTCATGACATTTACTTTGCCAGTTTCAAATTCAACAGCTTTCCTTTTATTTATATCTACTTAATGTTAGTGAAAAATGCTCTGGTGACTTTCCACATACGTGCAGTAAGTGCAGCACTTTCAGCAACACTAAAAGATTCCCTTGTTTGTCTACTAGCACTGTACACATTTCTGATTATATAGCCCTAAACTATTTGAAAGTGGTACAAGAATGTTGCATCCACTCATTTTGAATATAACTAGTAACTGTGTGGTTAAAACATGCCTACAGTTGTCTCAACAGCAGACACACAGAAAGTAATTTCAGTATCTGCCAAGCTCCTGACACACAGGGCGGTCCTTCACAGACTGACTTAAGACACAAAAAAGCCATGCCATGAAATACTGGCTCATTCCTACCCTCCCCACCCTTACATTCTTATTCTGTTAGATCATCCATTAGGTCAAATGTGAGTAAGGGCTTAAGTTGTGACCCCCAGATAAAGGAAATACCAGTCAAAAATTTTACACAGCAGATACTCATGAGCAGTGTGACAGGGACTGGGACGGTGAAGAGAGAGCACAACTAGCTTTGCCTTACTCTTACGCTGCCCCTGAGGTAACTTATTTGTCCCCTGTTGTTGTCAGTCTTCTGCCTTCAATACCATAAAACCAGTATTAGAGTGGTTAAGGTCATATAAGGTTGTGACTAGAGAAATTACAGAAGACTGAGGAGGAAGATGAAAATTCATAAAGCAGTACAAGAGTGCAGACACATGAAATTACAGCAGAAAGATGACTTTTCCTCCCTGACATGCACCTTGGGGTTATATACATTTGATTGTACTACAACTCAAAACTGTAGTTCATTGACATTTGGAAAATCCATGCAACTACTGCATATCCTTTCAGACTGGCCTTTTTCTTTTGCTATTAGTTGTAATTGTTAATTGCACAAAATGGACCCCTTAAATAAAAGATTGCAAAGGCATTAGAACAACTTAATAACTGTGCTATGCTTAACAAGATCCTCAGCCCATGGTCACACTTTGAGGCTCGGGCCAGCCTGATCTAGTGTGGGGTGTCCCTGCCCATGGCAGGGGGGTTGGAACTAGATGATGCTTGTGGTCCCTTCCAACCCTGACTGATACTATGATACTATGATACTTTACAGTTTCCTCAGACTCAAGTATGGTCTGTTGCAGCAAAAACATGTTCACAGACCAAAGATCAAACTACAAGAATCTGCTTTTCTAATAGTAGGTCTCATGCTCAATATAGCATGGAGTCTTCTAGAATCTTGCAGCTTTGTGGAGAGAAAGAGTAAACAGTTCAGGGGAAACCATTTATCAATATAGTGGATGTGGATACAGCAGCTAAACTGCAAGTGTGTGTGCCTCTGTGGGGGAGGATGATGGAGGCAAATGGTATCGGACACAAGAAGATGCTCCCTTCACCACCTCACCCCCCTCCCTGTAAACAAAACCAAACTAAAGACATGTTTATAAGGTCTACACTTGCTTTTCTCAAGGCTGAACAAACTCATTCCTCTCACTTTCCTCATACGGAAGATTTCCCAGTCCTTTGATCATCTTTGTGACTGTTCTCTGGGCCTTCTCCAGCCTGTTCACATCTTTTTTTGTATAGTGGGGACCAAAACTGAACACAGTATTCCAGCTGTGGTCTAGAAAACACTGAGTAGTGTGAGTTAACTTTATTTATGTTGATGATGCCCTTTTTGATGCAAGCCAGCATTACATTGGCTTTTGTAGTCACTGCAGCACAATGTTCACTCATACTGAGCTAGGCAGATCCCAGTCTGTGCTGCATTTCCAAGGTGAAATACATTACATATTTCCTTCATAAGGTTCTTGTTAGTCCAGTCTTCCAGCCTATCCAGGTTTTCCTGTGTGGCACTCTCTTCCAAAATGTCCACTTCCCCACTCAGTTTGTTATCATGGGTACACTTGATCCCATCATACAGATCACTTATGAAGATATTAAACTGTGTTGGGCCCAATATCAATCCCTGGGAAACCCCACTTGTGGCAGGTTTTCAGTTTGAAAAAGAGCTGTGATAGTGGTCTCACAGGGAATCCTCACTCCAAAAACTGTCAAGAGAAAGCTATGCTAAAGTCACAGAATGCTGTAAAAAAGAAGTTACACTTGCATACTGAGAACGGCTTGCTTAGTTAAAAGATTTTCCTTTGTATTATCACTAAGTACAGTTACAAGGTCATGACCACTACACTGCTGATGGTCAAATTTCTTAAGAATTACACTGCTTCAAATGGACACTCCAGATCTCAGAAAATGTTGGTTCATATCACACTCATAGGTGTGGCCTTTCAGGATAACAAGCCACTTTTGTAAGCCAAAACTTCATAGCAAGACTGTTTTCTAACTCTATTCTGGGTGGGGGGCTTGGTGTAAATAGTGCTGAGTGTCATGGTTTCCATTCAACTTACTTCTGCAGCTCTAAAATGAGCAAAAGGTTTGCTGTGCTAGCCAGCATAGCAGAAGTCTGTGAATAGCCATAGTTACTTTCACTGCTCTTTTTTCTAGATGATGAATCTCATTCTTCTCTCATCACACCGTTCTGCAGTAATGTGACTATATGGCTCTATAGTCAAATTAATTTTGATTTAGATGGGTACAAGCCAATGCCTCTACAAAACTAGAGGTAGCCAGAATATTACATTATTAAAACACATGTGCTCCTTAATCATTGCTGTTTCAACAAATCCCTTTCCTTCTTGACAGGAGGATGCGTCATAAAAAGCTACTTCGATTGCATTGGAAACTTCTGCATATATAATAATGTAATGGGAATAACACTTGCTCCTCATTCTTCCTTATTTTTCACAAGCATTTTGTCTTTTCTTCCACTGTGCCCCCCCCCGCTTTCCTTCTCTTTCTCAGCCCATTTATTGATGCTTTGTACAATGGCAGCCTCTGTCATAAAGCCTGCAAAACTCAGCACCACTAGGAGGGAGTTAAAAAAGCACCACTGCCCTTGCAGACAACATTTTAGAAGAAGAGAAATTTAATCCTTAGCTAACTGCCCAAGAGCAATTTTTAAAAGAAATTGAGAGAAGCTTGGAAATGCACAAACACACACACACCCCCCCACCAGTTTAAGGCTCTGTCATTAGCAGAATGCTGTTCACACACAAAGGGCTGTTTTATTTAAATAATCTATAATTTTTAATTTGCCTTTCAAACTCGAAGGCATTTTTTCATTTTAAAATTAGATTCTGGCATGACTGAAGCAGTCAGGGAGCGTATCACAGAGAACATACAAAGTGTGGTATCAGACATTATCACCAATTCATACAGCTCTCTGCGCTGTTCCACTAGTTCTGTTTTGGCCACCCTTAACCACCCACTGCAGTGAGCCAAAACAATTTTGTGAGTTCCTCTCGAGCTTAGTTTGCTGCTTACTCAGATAGCCTAGTCAAAAGCCTTGCTGAACAAATACAACTATTTGTTTTGAGTTACTTAGTGCTTACCTCACAGATTATTAGTTTTATTTTCATGCATTCAGGCACTCTTTCACCCAGATCTTTGAAACTGAAAATCTCCTGGAGGCATTCATTATGTCAGCTGAACCTTTCCTAGGAAGGTTTTCTGGGCTATTATCAAAACCTTGTTCCTGGAGACAGTTCACAGTTTGTTTTCCATAACAGAATTATAAAATCTTCACTAAGTTCCAGCAAAAAGTGTAACACAACTGAAGTGCGAATCAGCACCTTAAAGGTGCTGCACCCCATAGTATTTGTGATATACCATAGAAACTCCTTCAGAACAGAAAAACTCTGTTATGATCACAATCTCCTAAACACATAAATTGGATAAGTTCTGTCAGTTCACTCTAGATTGCACCTCTTCTCAGGATCTGAGAATAAACCTGAAAGATGTAAGCTACTGGTAGCAGGAGCAACCAGGACTCTTCCCTTGATCTCATTTTCACTGGTGTAAATTCAGGCTAAATCCTCTGATTTCACTGGAATCAGCAGGCAAAACCCCAGGCCTGTATCTCTAAATGACTGTGTTCAAAAGGCAAAATATTAGAAGCATTCAAAGTTCACAAAACAGAGTAAGCAACAAGAAGCAAGACTGTCAGATATATATGACAAGATACATTTTGCTTGCAGAGCATCTTTGAAAGGTGTAGAAGGTCATCCAAATATTTCCCCACAGCAATAGAACAAAGCTGGTTGTTTTGAAGTTTTTTAGGAATATTAACATTTGACCAGTGTCACTTCTGAACAGGTAGCAGCCCAATACTAGAGCATGCTTATCCACAGAACTGAAGAGCACATTCAGCTAATTTCATAAAGGGCTCTTGACACTGTACAAAGCCCAGCAGCCAAGTCAGGTCACGCACAAGCAGGATGACTGCAATAGCCTGTTTAGTTTCCCAAAAACTAATATTTATGCTATCAGCATTTTAACACCAGTAGGTTATGTGTCTATTAAAATTTTTATTGGGAAGATGAGCTAGTCTGTAGATGAAAGATGCAAGCTAAATTATGAGTCTTCCCATCCCCAACAGATATCTGTCATTGTCTGGAAAGACAGTCATATTCGATCATTAGACTGCCTTCACCTTGCTGTGCATATAAAACCACTACCTGTATTTGAAAGAAGCCACAACTGATCCAAGTTCTCTGGCACATGCTCAGTAAATCAACTTCACAAATGGACAGCCAGCAGAAATTAAGACTGCTAATGACATTTAAAAACTCTTCAGACATCAGTTAAGTCTTAGGGACTTTTGAGAGATTGTCCCAAGAAGAAATTTGATTGCACAAATGAATCAGAATCAGTATTCAATTAGGAAGATGCTTCAGCACAGGAGCTGGTGAAGCTTTAGAACCAGGGTAGGTCTTGTAGCTTTGCAGCTTGGTTCCCCAAGAGATTAGAGCTAGAGTTACAACTTCTCCATGGGTTTTCCTGATGAAGCTGTAGAATTTCCTTCCATGTGAAGAAATAATAACAGGAAGAGAGGAAAATTAAGAGCATTTATTCCCTGTCCTAATAAGCCTGGAAGAAACATCCAGAGTTTTGCTTACCAGGCTTTAGGTGATACAGAACACATAAATAATAAGGTAAGCACACAAACACAATACATATGTACTAATTATCAAGATGCACACCAGTGGCATGACTCATCAGAAATAAATGCAGCTCCTCTCAGCAATATATTTTCCTCAAGGAAAGATACTTATAAGAGGAAAGCAGAATAAGTAAATGCAGGCAGGCATAAAATGAAACGTGAAATTTCCCCCATCTTGCAATTTCTAGAATAAGCATGAGATTCAGCCCATCTCAAAACCCCTGTTCACAGCCATTAAACCAATTTATTCTTCTTTCCCCATCCCATGCAGTGAGATAGAGAAAAGCTGAGCTGAGGCTAACCCCTTTCTCACTGAAAGCAAAGCATCACCATTTCAGATTCTGGCAATGAGATTTGAACATACAGACTTTTACATAAGATAACACCTCACCCCATCTGATTTACTTCCCTAGTCGACTAACATAAGCATCACTTCTTCGTGGTAATTAGAAAATTCCACCTTCCCTCAGACCAGTGCATGGTCCTGCACTGAAATCTGGAACTGACAACTTCTCTAACACTAGGGAAAAAATTCAGCAGTTCTCAGCAATCTCAGCTTCTGCCTTTGATCTGCTTTGGCTAGATGGACAAGACCTCAATCAAGACTATTTTATGAAACCTGGCCTCGGAGATTCAGCTTTACCCTCAGCATTTTTTCCCCACTCGTAAGCAGAATTTACACTTACAAATACAGAGCATGCTCATGCTCTCTCTTTCCAGATGCAGAAACACACACACTGTACGCATATTCATGAATGAATACACATATAAATACGTATACTGGTTTAATGTACATGGGTAGGATTGGTTGATAGGTTGGACATGATGATCTTGAAGGTCTCTTCCAACCTGGTTTAGTCTATTCTATTGGAAATGAGTCACAAACTTTGCTTCTCACTTTCTATTGCTCTACCGAAGAAAGAAACTCCAAACAGTCCTAGAGAAAACAAGCTATAGTTAAGGACTGCTGAAGTACTAAGATTTCACTAGTTAAACATAACTGTAACCAAGATGTCCATCTCTCCACAGTGGTATTCCTGTTGAAAGACTATGCACATCCAAGTTTTTCCCTTCTCCACCAGGCCTCTTACCTGCAGCTTAGCACCTATGACAATAGCATGAATTTAATGGCTTTTGTCACACTGTTCTTCTTAAATTACAAAATTATATGGGCCTCTACCTTTGACAGGTGTATTGTGTTGCTGGCACAGCCCAACTGCCTAAGTGACTCTTGCTCATAATCTGATGCAGTAGTACCTCAAAAGACTGCATTTTGCATTGCACTTAAGGCAGAAAAATCTGAGTTTATATCATGCCTTTTAACCTCTAAATATTCCAAAGCACTTTCTAAAATGGCAAACTTGGTTTTTCGAATTGCAGTGGCACATGGTTAAGGTGAAAAAGCAGCAGTCACTACATATTTGAGAAAAGACTGTTTAGTCTCAGAGGTGAAAGCTCTTTTCATACAAGTTGCACCAACACTTGTTTTAATATTTGTTAAAGCATCAAGATTTATCTGGGTAAACCAAGTGGGACACCATGACATCTTTGCTTAGTAAGTAATTAATATAACAGTGCAGCACCAGCGATGGGAACCACAACCAGGAAGTCTCAATAGCTTGTGGTGTGATCTTTTGAAGATCCCAAGTAAGAAGAACCAGAAAGAATTTCAGGTAAAAAATTTCAACAGAAAAATAGGAAAAGTAGGATTTATTTTTTTTTAATCAGCACAGAAAGACAGTAAGTGCTGTGATCCCACAGCTGTCTACAAGTTTATCAAATAAATACAATCCAAGAATGGCCTTTGCTTGAACATCTAAAGGAAAGCACAGCAGAAATAATTCTGCACCTAGCCTTATGAGCCCACTGAAAAATCTAGATGATTATTACAGAATTTTGTCTTGTTGCTGCTGTCATTCAAAAATCTGGACTGCAATACCTTGAGCTGTGAGGCAATTTGTTGGCATGCATGGTTTGCATATCTATGGATAATGCATATATTCTATATAATGCCACTGTATAATGTTTAGCACATATAAATAGTAATTTTTAGAGCCACAAAGTGTTTCAAGTTATTTATACCTGCATGATTCATACATAATACCACTAAGATCTGGCTAAGATTCCTCTTTCCCCAAAACAATAAAGGGCAGCATTTTCAGAGAGGTCAGTCTTAACCCTTTAGCACATGTGCTGCTATTGTCCTTGCAGGCATCCATGCCATGACAAGGATACAAAACATGAGTAGTCATGGGAGTGCTGACATTCAGAACTGTAGGGTTTGCTGGGCCATCTCCTTAACCTGGTAGCTGTAGGTGGGGAAAAAACAAAACAAAACAAAACACTAAGCCCAAACTGTGTTTTCCTGTGCTTTGTAAGAAAAGCCAGATGACCTTGATCATGCTTGACCCTAGTCCATGCTTTGATTCAAGATCTCACATGCCTCTGTAAACAAAAAGTTAAAATACAGAATAAAAGCTATAGTTTGATGAAATTCATCTGAATTTAAGAGGTCTTATTACAAAAGTTTAACAAGCCACTAACTTTTACAGTCCTCAGCTGCAGATACAACATTCATCTCTGCTAGCACTTCATAGCCATCTATAATTCTGCCACAAAGATTATTTTCCTAATCTGTCACTGTGACATGGTCACACATCATGGTCACCTCAGCTCTGCATGGCTCCACAGATATCCCCAGTCTGCCCAAAATACACAGCTTGTCTTTATTTTCACAGCCTAACCAGCTTAGTTTTTCAAGAGGTTACTTCTGATATTACAATGACCTATTCTATCAGCGTCCACTCATTTACATTCAGGCATCTGTTTTGCAGCCCTGTTCTTCATACCTGGGACAAGCTCCCAATTAAATAAACATAAAGTACTCTACTGGTCTCCTTCAATTTCCAGTTACAATTCTTAATCAGTCATGAAGTGTGGAGATCAACACCCGTAGCTGCCTCACTGTTATTTCTGTCTTATTCATTCCTTCATCTGTCTATGAAGGAATAGCTTTTGTCTTTCCTATTTCCCTAGGTTACTAGGGTAACACTAGTCATAGGGTAAAATGTACTTTCTTTTACACATGAATTCAGCTACTTAGAGAATATCTGTCACTCAGTTCTGAGTTCCACAGCTCAGTATCTTTTCATCTCTTTCTTTCAAGCCATATCTTCAATGCTTTCTCCTGAGTAAAATAACAGATGATAAGCACAGAAAGGTAAGCGAGAAACTGCTAGAGCAGATATGGGAAGAACTGCACTACACTGCTCTGTCTGAGCTAAATGGACCTTTCTAACAACTGTGCTAAGGGATAACTTCAAACTTCCTCAAAGTCTATGGCCAACTAGGTTGAGCAATTTCAACCTCCTCACAAGTGAATAGACACAAATAGCACAGATGCTCCTGTTCAACATTTAAAAAGGAGAAATCGTCCTTTTCTGCAAAGATAGATTTCCCTCCAATCTCCTCCTCATCTTCTGCAAGTGTGATGTGTAGCCACCCATTCTACTAAGGATAAGAGCTGCATCCTCCACAAGCAATGAACTGCTCCTGCAGCTGTTAGCACAACATGTCCCTTGAGAGTGCTCCGAAACGCTGACAGGTCACCATAACTTACACAGCTCTTCTCACAGGGCTTTTTCCAAATTCTATTTAAGAGATGAACTACAAGACAGACAAAAAGGACAAATATCTCCTTGCACATTTGGATTTCCAGAACTCTCTCTGGAGAAAAGGCTTTTCTATTACAGTTTCTTCTGTCTTAGAAATCAAGCACACTGAGAAGCACGCATCCACGTTTATTTATATATATTTAATACATATATAAAGATGAATAAAATAACCACTTTAATATTGTCTGGATTACTTAAAACTGAATGCCTGTGCTCTGAGCACCTGGGAACATGGTCAGGAACATAAAAACAGAAACATGCAGGGAAACAGTCTCTCTGCAATTTAATAATCCTCACCACTCATTATCATACCTCAGTACCTAGGAAAAGACTATACTATGCTGGCAACAACAACAAAATCTCAAGGATTTTAGTACAGGCCTTCATACCCTCTCTCCAAGCTGGCAGAAAAAAGGCCACTGGCTGGCTTTGCTGTTATATAAACATGATTTTCTTGGAAACCTTTTAGCAGTAGCATTTTTCAGGCAGGCAGCAGGATGAGTTCAGATAAAGCACTGAAGTCCAGTGGTTAGGGTACTACTGTTTGATACTGTAAGGCTCCTGGATTACATACCTGGCTCTACCAACAACTCCCTGTGTGGCCTTGTTTTAGACAGCTCATGCATGTGAGATTGGTTTGCTGTGTCTGTAAAACAGATGAAATAATAAACAGCAAGCTATTTTCCTATCATAATGTGTCAAGAAACTTTCTGAGGTTATTATTTCCCGTACACAGCACAGTCCCTGAATTCATCCAGTAGGAGCATCTCTCCCTGGAAAAAGCACTAACTAACTTGTGAAACTGTGGTTTGCAGGCAGACATTCTTGCTCAGATGACATTCATCTCTTTCACATGCTAAGACACTGCCTCTGAAGCTGAACACCATCCTTCTTGTAATGAGGGATATTTGTCTTCAGAAAACACTTGTACAAGCTAAAACTGCTGCACTCCACCTTGCCAGTGTTGTGCTGTGAAATCTAAGGTAAGTCACCCCTCTGTCTCATTTTGCTCATATTTATTGGACAGAAGCATTACTGTTTTATTGGCAGCACCTGCAATTCAAGGTTGTTCTTACAGTCAGCTAGACATAGCTGTTCATGACCTTAAGGAACCTAAATAACATTAACACACCAAGCAGCCTGTTCTAGCTGTCACCAACTGAATATTTGAGGAAAGACCACTCATAAGTGAGCTTAGAGGGAAGAACTCATTTCCGAGTATAAAAACCCCCAAATCCTTATCAAGCAATAAATACAAGTAAAGGGAATAGTTTTAGCTTATATACTCATCAAGGCACACCACTGAAGGAAGAGAGGCTGACGAATGGTGAGAGAGGAGACATTCATGATAGACTAGTAAAAGTCAGGGTATAGCTCAAAATGCCAGCAAAGCCAAAATCACAGACAATAATGAGAATTACAACGTACCTACGGAACAACCTGAGCACTTGGAATTTCTTGTTACTGTGGGGATCCCATGCTAAGAGGAACAGGCAGTGTTACAGAACTTTTGGCCAAGGGATATGACTACAAGCATCACTCCAGCATAGCAAAGACCTAAAGTACTGCATCATCTATTGGAAGCAGTTCATGCACAGCACGCAGACTTTAATGTTGGCTAGAAATCCCTCACAGGCTTAAATATATTTGCAGACTTTGATGCCACAGCATGACTGTCAGGAGTAGCTGCCTTAAAACTAACTCCTCAAAGTTTCTTCTGTAAGCATCAGTCACAGTGTTCATTGCAGGATGAGGTGATCAGTGAGGTAGGCGGAGATGCCACAAAGGGCATAAAATTGTGGGTCACATTGTTTTAAAACCTACCATGAAGCATCTGAAGCTCCTATTTATGTGCTCTGCGTAAAAACAACACACACACAGGCTGGAAGAAAGAGAGGGACAGGTACCTTCAAGAATGAAGGTCAAAAGGAAGAATGCATGATTGTAACAGGGTTGGTTCTGAAAACTGCAGGGATTGTGTGGAAGCATTGGGTAATTTTTGCTCTAGTTTGGGGCTGTTTGTATTTATTTGCCTTTAGGGATTTTTTTTTTTTTTTGAGGGGTGGTGCTATAAGAGGCTAGTTTCCCAGAAAACAATGTTGTAAACTTCAGCTGAAAGATAGCAAGTCCACTTCCTTGTGCTGCTACAATCAACCACAGGCTGAACTCTGCCTGCAAACTCTATACATGCAGATTCTGCTCTTCATTCCAGGTGGCAGGATATGCTAGTAGCATGATTTTGAGAGGTGTGGTGTTGAGCATCTGCCATTCCTTTGATGATAATTCCTCATGCATTTTAGGTATTGTTCATTAAAAGCTGTACCTTATTACAGCTTTCTCTTTTCCACTCTGTATGGAAATGCATAATTACACCATGGAGGGTTTTTTCTTTCTTTTTAGTTTTACTCTTTTTCAAACTACAGCTTATCTTTTATTACTTTACTATTAGTCTTTGTTAGATAGGGAAATTTCCCCTCACTGGTTTGTTTTTCTCTCATACCTAATGCCTGAAGTTTGAATGTCAAATGCAGTTTTCTCCACAGCAGAAAGATAAAATGGAAACATATTGGAGCTGACAAAAGACCACGGTAAGAAATCCTATCTACCTACCCCTACAACAGCCTGGGTAATCAATGTCTTTGAGTTTCTTTATCATTAATTACTTTATAGAGACTTGAATATATAGCTTGCCATTGTGCTTGAACAGATGATTCTTTGAATGAAACATTGAGCTACTGAAAGGAAGCAATGTACACAACATAAAATGATCTGGTTACAGCTACAGTCAGATTTCATACCCATATGCAGTGTTACAATATCCATAGTGCTACAAGGCATAGGAAATGGCTAGGAATAAACTTCATACTATGCAGTTCTGCCTACTGATAACACAGGGTGGTGTTCCCCTATACATGCCACATATCTTTGAAGATCCTGTATCATGTGCATGTGCACACCCAAGCTAGCACAAACAGAATCAGAGAATCATAGAATCAGTCAGGGTTGGAAGGGACCATAAGGATCATCTAGTTCCAACCCCCCTGCCATGGGCAGGGACACCTCACACTAGATCAGGCTGGCCAGAGCCTCATCCAGCCTGGGCTCAAACACCTTCAGGGATGGGGCCTCAACTACCTCCCTGGACAACCCATTCCACACAGGTTAAAACACTATAGGATTGAAGGCAAACTGACCTGTCCTATCCCTTTAGACTAACAGAACATTCACAATCATTGACTTAAGAAAATTTGGACCACAGGTTGAGTGCCTTGAAGCATCCTGCATTAAGTGGTCCAAATTCTGATAAGCACATCTATAATAAGAGTGTTAAACATATGTAATGATATGATTTATATGGTTCTACACAAGATCTCACACACCAACTCTAGCCAAAGCTAGCCATTGCTTCTTGGATGAAATGCTTGCTTGGAGCCGGGAGAATGGGGATGATCTCTGGCCTGTTAACTAACTCTGTTTATGTATTTCTAACAGGGATTTCTGGTATATTTCCAAATAACTTCATTCATTTATTAACGATGTGAACTGGGATATGCAGATATTTTTCTCTGTAGTCCCCTGGAGAGCAAGGGGCACAAACCTGCATAAAGGAAGAGCCAACAAGTGAAGTGAACACAATACAAAAATCCAACAGTAAATTAAAAGTGTAAGGGCAGATGAAAAAATCCCAACCAATTGCCAGATATTGAAATGACTGTTATTGAGAAGAATAGTTATACAGCCTCAAGGAATAACCTAGCAGTTTAAATTAAAAGAATATTCAGCTAACCTCAGGCCATCTGTAAATGTGTCGCCTCCTTTAACTACTTCTTGTCACTTCTCTGCCTCATTTTGTAACACTGCTAATTAGCAACGTGAAGAAATATCCCCCTGCCTTTTTGTCATTGGGATGCTCAATTTGCCTGATTTATTTGATGGCATAATCCAGTGTTCAACATGCAACATATGCCTCTGCAAGATCATATTATAATGTAAAACAATATTATCAAGCAACCTCTGAATAAGGAATACATTCATGAGAACTATTCAAAGCCTAAATTGAGCGATAAGTTGCATAAAAACAACAGATCCTTTTCACAGTATCACCAAGGTGGGAAGAGACCTCAAAGATCATCAAGTCCAACCTGTCACCACAGCCCTCATAACTAGACCATGGCACCAAGTGCCACGTCCAATCCCCTTCTGAACACTTCCAGGGACGGTGACTCCACCACCTCCCTGGGCAGCACATTCCAATGGCGAACAACTTTTACTACCTTGAAGACTATTACAGATAAGAATTCTTCCTTCCCATTAAAATAACTTATTTCAGGAGATCAAAATTGCAAAACTAAAAAAATGTTTAGGCTGAAGTTTCCAATACCATGTGTCTGCCTTAAGTTGTTTGTTTTGCAAAGTTTTAGCCCCACAAGAATCTCTGGTCTTTCCTTACTGTTCCTGTTTAGGAGTCAGGAAGAGCTCTCAATGCTTCTTGAACCACATTTCTATATTTTAAACAAATATTTGTGAGAAACTGATCCAGATAACTCTCTCAACTCACTTCAGTGATTGCTCTGCACAAAGAACATTAACAATTATGGGAAGCTTTATGGAGTGAGATGACATACTTTTAGACCAAACTGGCACAGCTAGGAAAATGAAGTTTTAGGGAAACATAAGCCCAGTCTTCACATCCTGATGGAGGAAAAATGCTAGTTTACTACAGCTTTCAAGAAGAAAACCCCATTTCCCCAAAAGCTTCCTGGCATTTGTCTCCCACCTGGTCTAATAAAAGTTATTATCACCATACAAATCGTGCACAAATCATGCTTTGATCTTTAGAACATCACAGTTACCACAAAAATAATATTATTCCCATCAGTTACTGTGCTAGCTCATATAACAAAAGTGCACAGAAGTGCAGTTACAGATAAAATTCCAGGCCTGTAACAACCTGGAAATATACTATGGAAGAATCTAATCTTTTTTATTTGCTTATTTCATAAAACCAAGGAAGCATATATGCAAAACTCTTAGAAGAACATTTGAATAGAATAGAATTGAACAGGTTGGAAAAGACCTTTGAGATCATTGAGTCCAACCTATCACCCAACACCTTTTAATCAACTAAACCATGACACCAAGTGCCCCATCCAGTCTTTTCTTAAACACCTCCAGTGATGGTGACTCCATCACCTCCCTGGGCAGCCCACTCCAATGCCCAGTTACTCTTTTGTGAAGGACTTTCTCCTCACCTCGAGCCTAAACTTCCTCTGGTGCAGCTTGGGACTGTGTCCTGTTGTTCTGTTGGTGGTTGCCTGGGACAAGAGACCAATCCCCACCTGGCTACAAGCTTTCTTCAGGTAGTTGTAGACAGCAATAAGGTCTCCCCTGAGCCTCCTCTTCTCCAGGCTAAGCAACCCCACCTCCCTCAGCCTCTCCTCATAGGGCTTGTGCTCCAAACCCCTCACCAGCTTTGTTGCCCTTCTCTGGACATGTTCCAGCAAGTCAACATCTTTCCTAAACTGAGGGGCCCAGAACTAGACACAGGACTCAAGGTGTGGCCAAACCAGTGCTGAGTACAGGGGCAGAATGACCTCCCTGTTCCTGCTGGCCACACTATTCTTGATACAGGCCAGGATGCCATTGGCCTTCTTGGCCACCTGGGCACACTGCTGGCTCATGTTCAGCCAGCTATCAACCAGTACCCCCAGGTCCCACTGCCTGGCTGCTTTCCAGCCACTCTGTCCCCAGCCTGTAGCACTGCATGGGGTTGATGTAGCCAATCTCATGCCATTGGATTCTGTCCATCAGTCCAGCCTGTCAAGGTCCCTCTGCAGAGCTCTCCTATCCTCTAACAGATCAACACCTGCCCCCAGCTTTCTGTCATCTGCAAACTTACTGATAATGGACTCAATCCCCTTGTCCAGGTCATCAATAAAGATATGAAAGAGCATGGGGCCCAGCACTGATCCTTGGGGCACACCACTAGTGACTGGCTGCCAGCTTGATGTGGCACCATTCACCACCACTCTCTGGGCATGGCCCTCCAGCCAGTTCCTAACCCAGTGCAGAGTGCTGCTGTCCAAGCCATGAGCTGACAGCTTGGCCAGTTTGCTGTGGGGGACAGTATCAAAGGCCTTGCTGAAGTCCACGTAGACAACATCCACACCCTTCCCCACATCCATCAGGCAGGTTACCTGATCACAGAAAGAGATCAGGTTGGTCAGGCAGGACCTGCCCTTCCTAAATCCATGCCGGCTGGGCCTGATCCCTTGGCCATCCTGTAAGTGCTGTGTGACTGCACTCAGGATGACCTGTTCCATAATCTTGCCTGGCACTGAGGTCAGGCTGTCAGGTCTGTGATTCCCTGGTTCCTCCTTCTGGCCCTTCTTGTGGATGGGCATCACGTTGGCCAGCTTCCAGCCATCTGGGACTTCTCCAGTGAGCCAGGAGTGTTGAAAAATGATGGAGAGTGGCTTGGCCAGCTCATCTGCCAGCTCTCTTTGCGTGGTCAAAGACCATAAACTACTAAGCAGAATAGTTTTGAAATTCATTTTTACTTACCAACTCTAGGCCACAGGAGATGATTCAAAGAAATAGTGACCATTCACAGCTTTGGCTTAAAACAACAGGAGCTACATTTTAAAACACGAAATACCATCCTATACTAAAACCATTCTCAGAAGAGTTTTTCAAAAATAACTTAATAAAGATAATAACTTAATAAAGATAATAAATTTGTCCCAAATACATGCAAACTCTTGAAAATGCTTTAATTTTTCTGATCTCTAATAATACATTTTCTAATCTCTAATAATGATTTTCCAATAAATTTGTGTGCCTTGGTGGGAACAGCAGATGGAGATTCAGCCAACACAGGGCTTGGCTCACTGGAGTAATGAGGAGCTTATAACTTTGTGAACAGAAGTACACAAGCATACTAAAGCCTCACTCAATCTGTAATGTCATATTAATTTACAAACAAGAGCAAACTTTGCCCTAAACATCTGATAATCTCCATAAGAGATGAACTACATTGTAGGAACAGATAGTAGCATTTTATCAATATGCAAAGAGAGTAGATCTGTGATGTCTCAAAGAATGACCTTGCCTCATTCTCCTGAGTCAACAATGATGGCAATGGCACAGTAGGTGTAAGGCTGAACCTTTACATTGAATCAATTATCACTATGCTGGGTCACAGCCATGCATCAATCTCAGATAGTTTTGCATGATGATGTTGCAAGAACTTGCATGGTTCTGTAAGGTCACCTTGTTGCTTGACTATGCAGATACACAAGGATGTCAAATGAGTACACAAGGATGTCAAATTTTGACATGACCATTAAAGAGTCATTATGCACGATATTAATGTTGATGAGTGGCAAATCATATACTACCAGGCCACTTAATTTTCTCTTTGCAGAACAAATTCAGATGACTGTGAGTCCTGACTAGGCAAAGTTTTGCTAAAACCAGCAAAGGCATCCCTTCACCCAAGGCTGTCCTTGCGTATTTTCACTCCAACCTGCATGGACAGCAGGTACTTTGTTCTAGTACACTTTTTAATCTGCTCAGCCAGTTGACTGAATATGATTGACCTCACTACAACCCAGAGAGTAACGAGATTCAAAAGGAAAGCACTGTGACAGGGAAATGGCCCTATTATGCTGAGCCTAGCTTTTTCCATGGCAAAACAGATTCAAAGCATAACGTATCAAGACACAGAAGGAAGCAGGCACCCAGTGATTGCTGTGAAAGGAGAAGAACAAAACAGTGGCAATTATTTTAATCATCTTCCAAGAGGTGGCAATAATGTTTCTTACAATTGCAAAGAGAGGCAGAAATGTCAATAGTTCCAACTGGGCTTTCTTTCTGAATGGAGCCTGAATCAGCTCTTCATTTAGGCTACTGAAGCATCAACTATTTCCCATTAAATTTTACTTGGACCAGTCTGCTTTGGTCACACTTAGATTGAAGTTGAGGGTGATAACCACCACAAATACACACCACTTTCCTGAGCTGAATTTGCTTCCATTTGTTCGTAGTATTTCTGCATGTATGTGTCCTTCTATTTCCCTGTTGCTGCTACAGTGATAATTGTTGTTGAAGTAGGTTTTTCTGGCCTCCATTCTGTGGGGTTTTATCTTTAAACATAACAGAGGTTTATTTATGCCAATATAATAAAACATAACAACAGGATTGTTTTTAAACTAATACAGAAACAGCCCAGTAAGCCTAAATGACAGATGGCACAGAATTACTCGTTCTTTTGTCCTCATTTTCAATGGCACCTAGTGAGCAACAACCAAGTTGGCAGTAGGTCTTGTACTCCTTTGCCTCTACTCTGCATGCATGTGTGCTGAGTAGGAATTGGGGGCTTCTCTAAAATCTCAGTTTGAAGCTGGCATGGAAGTCGGTCGTAAATGTTTTGAGGAATACACAACAGAGAGGAAGAATGCAAGTCACTGCAGTACTCTGCCTCAGGCTGGACATGGGAGCTTCACTGAAAGGTGTGTGCACATTTTAAGTACTCCAGCTCCTCTTATGTCATATATAACGTCTGTCTATAAAGAATTCCAGGATGAGTAAATACATCCCTTCTATCATTTTCACAACTTCTGTGGAATTACAGGCAGACTGACAAAAAAACCTGATTGAAAGTGTATGTAATGAAGTTGGCACACAATATTTTAAACAGAGCTTGTCTCGGTCTCTCAGTACGGCATGTAACCTGTTCTGGAGTTCCCACCACATCACTTCATATTTCATTTTGACAGTTCAGCATATCCCACTCTGAGTGCTTGACCTGAAAATGTAGACATGCTTCAGATGAAACAGAAGGTTAATTACAAAGGCTGGAGCCATTAATGATGGCTATCAATTATTAATCTGTTGGTCCACTATTCTCTTTTCTTAGATCCAGAAGTATTTATAAGCCAGTGACAGGTTTTTAGGACTGAAGACATCTCTTGGCAACTGCATTACTCTGGTTGTATGATTAGACACCACAAGCAAAGTAAGAAAACATCAAACACATTTCCAGACAGGAGACTTCTAAGGAAAAAATCAAGGTGATGTAGGACAGATGATGAAATTATACATAGAATACATAGAATACATAGAATAAACCAGGTTGGAAGAGACCTTCAAGATCATCGCGTCCAACCCATCAACCAATCCAACTCCGCCCAAGCAACTAACCCACAGCACCAAGTACCCCGTCAAGTCTTCTCCTAAAAACCTCCAGTGATGGCGACTCCACCACCTCCCCAGGCAGCCCATTCCAATGTGCAATCACTCTTTCTGTATAGAACTTTTTTCTAACATCCAGCCTGTATCTCCCCTGGCGCAGCCTGAGACTGTGTCCTCTTGTTCTGGTACTGCTTGCCTGGGAGAAGAGACCAACATCCGTCTGTCTACAACCTCCCTTCAGGTAGTTGTAGAGAGTAATAAGGTCACCTCTCAGTCTCCTCTTCTCCAGGCTAAGCAACCCCAGCTCCCTCAGCCTCTCCTCATAGGGCTTATGTTCCAAACCCCTCACCAACTTTGTTGCTCTTCTCTGGACTCGTTCCAGCAAGTCAACATCCTTCCTAAACTGAGGGGCCCAGAACTGGACACAGTACTCGAGGTGCGGCCTAACCAGTGCAGTGTACAGGGGCAGAATGACCTCCCTGCTCCTGCTGGCCACACTGTTCCTGATGCAGGCCAGGATGCCATTGGCCCTCTTAGCTGCCTGGGCACACTGCAGGCTCATGTTCAGTCTACCGTCGACCAGCACCCCCAGGTCCCTCTCAGCCTGACTGCTCTCCAGCCACTCTGACCCCAGCCTGTAGCTCTGCATGGGGTTGCTGTGGCCAATGTGCAGAACCCGGCACTTGGATGTGTTAAATCTCATGCCGTTGGACTCTGCCCATCTGTCCAGCCTGTCGAGGTCCCTCTGCAGAGCCTCTCTACCCTCCAGCAGATCAACTCCTGCGCCCAGCTTGGTGTCGTCAGCAAATTTACTGATGATGGACTCGATGCCCTCGTCCAGATCATCAATAAAGATGTTAAAGAGCAAGGGGCCCAGTACTGATCCCTGGGGCACACCACTGGTGACTGGCTGCCAGCTGGATGTGGCACCATTCACTACCACTCTCTGGGCTCGGCCCTCCAGCCAGTTCCTAACCCATCTCAGTGTGCTCCCATCCAAGCCATGGGCTGACAGCTTGGCCAGGAGTTTGCTATGGGGAACGGTGTCAAAGGCCTTGCTGAGGTCCAGGTAGACTACATCCACAGGCCTCCCCACATCCACCAGACGGGTCACCTGATCATAGAAGGAGATCAGGTTGGTCAGGCAGGACCTGCCCTTCCTAAACCCATGCTGGCTGGGCCTGATCCCTTGGCCATCCTCTAAGTGTTGCGTGATTGCACTCAGGATGACCTGCTCCATAATCTTTCCTGGCACTGAGGTCAGGCTGACAGGCCTGTAATTCCCTGGCTCATCCAACTGGCCCTTCTTGTGGATGGGTACCACGTTGGCCAGCTTCCAGTCATCTGGGATCTCTCCAGTGAGCCAGGACTGATGAAAAATAATGGAGAGTGGCTTGGCCAGCTCATCTGCCAGCTCTCTCAGCACCTTAGGATGGATCCCATCTGGTCCCATGGACTTGTGGGGGTCCAAGCTGCTGAGGAGAGCTCCTATCACTTGCTCATGGAACACAGGGAAACCATGCAGCTCCCTGGCTCCCTCTGCCAGTTCTGCAGGCCAGCTGTCTGGTAGACGTTCTTTCCAGCTAGTAAAAACTGAGGTAAAGAAGGTGTTAAGTACCTCTGCCTTTTCCTCATCCTGTGTTACAACATTTCCTTCCATGTCAACCAAGGAGTGGAGGTTGTCCCTGCCCTTCCTCTTGCTATTAATATATTTATAGAAGGACCACTGACCACTGTGCTACCACGGGCGCTGGTCTCGCATCTGAGTCTCACATCTGTGTCACTGAGTGTCGCTGACAATGAAGCACTGAAACATGAGGCAGGGAAGGGTTTTATGTAGGGTTTGCATTTTTTATAAAGAAAAATCACAGGAACACCTGATAAATTTGAGAGCAAATATATCAGTCAAAGCAATATATGCATCCTAAGACATAAAGGACCCACCAGGTGTTAGCCACAGGTATGTTTGAATAATAATAAACAACTCTGAAAGATGCCAGAATATTAGCAGGGAAAATTATCTTCAGAATAGGAAAGCAGAGATCCTATTAACTGTCCTCACATATGTGAAATTTATTCCCCTTGTAAAATAAATCCATCACTGAAGAAAAGAAGTTTAATTAAGAACTACTAATAGAAATATGCCTTTCCAATAATTTATATTAAGATTTTAGTACCATGTTAAAGACGAAAATCTACTCAATTGTGAAATCATTGCTGATACAAAGTGGTAAAATCTCATCATTTGTTAGCTGTAATGCATGGGGGAAAGACTTGGGAAATGCAACACACAATCTATTTTGAGATTAAATGATGATGGTCTTTGTTGGTTTCTTTTGTTTTGTTTTCCTACTCTGTTATTCTTAATTACTGCTAGATGCTCAGATTCAGTTGCCATTTTTCAGAACTACAAGATGCTTTTCATCTTATTTGGGTTATTGTTTGCATCATTATAGAGAAATTTTAACAGGAATGACTGTAAGTTTGTTATATATTACATTGCATAGTCTAGTAGCTATTTTCCAATAAACCAGTATACAATATTGTCATGAACTGGCAAAACAACACAATGTTCCTCCCCCTTGGGGTAGTTAAAAACTAATCTAAGCCTACCTAATAAAAAAAACCTTCTAATGAATGGGCATTATGGCATTATTAAGCTTCCTACTTCATGGAAAAAAAATCGGATTCTTTTTGCATCGGAAAGCTAGTGAACAAACTTTACCTCTAATAATACACTGCATGCTCTAATCTTCACCTTTTATCCTCAGCAGACACTTTTCCCTGAGGTCATTCCATCATTTAGTGTAGCCTGTAGACCACTGTCCAAGGAAATTTTAGAGAAGATACCCAACCTTAATCTTATAACCCCTTTTATCCTACATCCCCCTTTGAGCAGGTTATTGATTGCATATACTTTTCTGCTGACCTCTGACACCATTTTACACCTCAATTCTTCTTCATATAAAGTTTCAGGAAGGCTTGGACTCTTTAGATATTAACTTGTGCTTCTTTGGCAGATTTGGAAGAAATGCCCATTACATCCTTGTTCCAAACAGACCACACTGTCCTCTCACTCACATATTGTGAACACTATATTCCCTTTACCTAGACTCATTCATACTTTTCCTTGGTTTGGCACCTCTTCTGTGATGCCACATGTGATGTCAATGAGCTCTCAAGGTCTGAAGGAACTTCCTAGCACTCTAGATGTGAGGACAGAAACTGACAGTATGTTTGTACATAGAGTTCTCAAAGGAGTACATTAGGTTCAGAAGCATGGGCTGCAATGAAATGGTGCTTCTTCATGCTGATCTTATCCACGCTTCAGTAATTCTGTCAGTCAAACATATAGGATGTAAGTAACAGAGAAATCTAACAACAAAACCCACCATGGTTGTTGTGAGACATTATCATTAGGAACTTTCAGACCTAACACTGATCTCTGGGAAAACACATAAAAGAATAGCCTGTTTCTATCAAGAATAACCAATGTGCTTTCTGAAAGTCAGACAGCAGAGTTGTTTATATTATTAGTATAAAGGATCCTTTTAACCTTCAAACAGTAGTCCTCCCACACCCTAGGTTCCGTGAGGATTTCTGGATACTTTTAAACCACTAAATGGCTAAGGTTATATTCTAAGGCTTAGTCTAAATTTGCCTAAAATCCAAAAGTCAGTTTACTGCTCATCCTTATAACCATATATTTCTGTTATCCATATGCCACTAACAGCTCTGACATGAGAAAGGAGGCAGGATGCACAGATCATAAGCACCAAACCTCACCTTTAGATTCAAAATACTCTTTAGTGTCAAATTTAGCCATGTCACACTGGGCAGGCTCACCCATGAAAGAATTAAAATTTTACCCTCCTATTTGCACAAAACTGTACTGCTAAAGCTTGTGTTAGCTTGGACCTGGCTAGCAGCATCTGACCCAGATGCTTCCTCATTCTCCTTCCTAGGTTACCCTCCTTCTTCCTAAACAGAAGAGCAGCAAGAATACTGGTGGGTCAAGAAAAATACAAGGAAATCATTTACCAGTTACTAGTATGGGTAAAACAAATTCAGCTTGGGGAAATGAATTTGTTTCTAGGTAGTATGTATTTATTTACTGTTTTGTTAGTGGGAAACAAAGAAAGAAACTTCTCATTAGGGAAATAACATTAAAGAAACAACATTAGGGGAAACACCTCTCCACCCACTCTCCTAGGCTGAACTTCACTCCTTCATTTCATCCCCTTTTTCTCCCTTCTTGCCATCAAGTTACAAAGTTGCACTCAGTCCCCTCAGCGAACCAACAAATGCACAAGAGGTGAAGAGGGAGTTTACAGTATGTACACAGACTACTGCTCCATCCTTCTTACATTTTGACTCTTCTTCAGTGTGGGCTCTCTAGAGGTCAGTTCTTTGAGGAATATCCATCAGGTCCTGCATGTGGTCTTCCACAAGCTGCAGTGGGTTTCTGCTCTGCCACGGAACACCCCCTCCTCTCCTCTTACCTTTTTGTTACCTCTGTTTATCACCCTTTCACCTCCCTCCTTTTCTTGGCATTTTCTGCCCTTTCTGAAATATGCTTTCACAGACACTAGGCATCACACTTGATAAAGACAGAAAGCAACAGTCCCACCAGAGAGTACAGCCCTGTAGATGAACTCACCCTGCCCTATATTTGCCCAGTTTCAGGAACTTACCACCTATTCCGATAGGCAAGAAGCAGAAAGAACTTGTTCTAGTTGCACAACAGTCCACAAACCACATCAACATTAAAAATAAATGATTTCTTAAAAAGCACTGAACAATGCTCAACAGCTAAAGCTTTGAGAGCCTTCCAACTACCTCAAATGCATTCCTCATACCTGGCTCTGCCCAGGTGATAGGAGTAACCACCCAACTCCCAAGCCACTTACTGTATCAGTGGTTCCAGGAAAGGAACAATATAATTCATCTCACAGGAAAAGGGTGGTTTTTTATACAGGAGGGCAAACATGAAAGGCAAGAAGCTTCTGTAAGAAGGTAAACTAAGGGTTTTTTTGGTCATTCAAGCAATTAACAATTGTCCAGTGCCTATCATCATTGCTGTAGACCACCTTCACGGATAGCTCCACATCAGAAGCTTCCTTCAGTGAGTAGTGGGATGCATGCATCATGAAGCAAATTCTAGCACAACTCCATGAATGCTTATGAAGGGATACCTCTGTGGAAACAAAAATTTGCCTCAGCAACAACAATCTTAATAACAATACTTAGAAGTAACTAAAAAACTAAAATTTGCCACTTTTGCTCAAGACAATGATTAGTAAAAGAAAGAAATGAGAATCACTGTAGCAATATCAAGAAGTATGCTGCCTTATCATTTTGTTCACAAAGGTGTGGGTCGGATTAACATCAGGAATTATACAGAGACCAATATGGAAAACACTATGCAATATGTAGAAAAAGTGGGCAAAAGAGCTCACATTCCTTTTTCCCCTGTATTTCTACATTTTCAAAGGCAAAATATTCCTTCTCTGTGCCTCTATCAAATTCTAATTTTCCTAGATATTAATATTTCTCACAGTTTTGTAACCCAGGTTTTTCATTAAGGAGATTAAGTGAGCCTCGTCTTGTGAGAGGAAGCCGACAGAAGTGGATCAAGCAGGAAATACATTGTGCACCTGAATGCAGTGTGCTAGAACATGGGCAAAGGTGATCGGTTCAAAATGTGCTTCAAAATTGTGTGCAGCAAGGCATTAACCTCCTTCCCCAAAGTGCAGTGATCGTCTTTTGGTGCGGATGCTCACACTACAAGTGATGTCTTTCCGATTATCTCAAAGGCTAGATTCCCTGTTCTCTGTTCACAAGTCCATTAATAACCGTCTTGGGACTCATGGCAAGGCTCCAGACTGCATGTCACATGATGTCCTTCCTGATGCAGGTTTTACAAACTGAGTCAATGTGTCATCTCATGTGTCAAAATGCTTATTTCCTAGACTGACAATAGGGAATTAAAGGGTACCTCCTCCTTCCATGCATTGTAATTTAGTATCAGATGTCTTGGGTCCATACAGCCAAGCAAACTCAGAACCAAAGATATTTGGTACCCAGTGCAGCTTGCACAGACCCAGCTTCGGTACAACAAAATAGCAATGCTTACTTGGTGCTGCAGCTGAGCAAATAAATCCTCCTGAATGTAGCTGAACATTCAGGCACAGAAGCAACAAAACCTGTCTACAGCTGCAACTTGCAGACTTGTATGTTTGAATTTGCATTAGCCTAGGATATCTTCATGATGTCTCACTGCACTACACTGACAGCCCAGAAGAGCCTGGGTGGGGGAATCAGTAGGGAGCTGCCGTCACGAAGCACAGGCAATAACAGTTCTCTGTAAATGCGGCTGATAGATAAATATAAAACCCAGAGAGAGGCTGAAGAACAATATTGGCACAAAACAAATGGAGGTTAAAATGACATATATGAATACACATAGATTGGAAAATAAGGTAATCTTCAGAATTGGGGGGAGATAATTTTAGAACAGCATTTCAAGAGAAATAGCAGAAGTAGAAAAACAGAAGGGACAAAGTAGATCTGATACAGCCAGAAAAGAGGAAGGAATAGTGCAATTGCATGTGAGGGTAGGGGACTGGACTTGATAAACTAGATAACTCCCTCCCTGTCCTGTGTTCCTAAATTAAGATGCACAGCCAGCAACCTTGAAAACCACATCCATTTGCAAAGCTCCAAAATGGAGCAATGGCTTTTCCCAACAGAAAGCAAGCACATTTATTGCACAGGAAACAAATTTTGATCAGAACACAAACCAATGAAGAGTTTCAAATCAGTTTTGTGCAAAACAGTTTTCTAATGTGCAAAACAGTCTGAAGTGTTTGTCTTTTTTTCTACACACTCCAATCAAAATGAGGTTAATCTCATTGAAAAAGTTTAAGGTAATTAACAGAAACTATTGTAAGAGCAATATATTTAATCAGGCTACCCACAAGTTAAGATTTAAAGAACTATAAATGAGAAACCACAACCTCCTTCAGGCGATAAGGTTGGCAAAGGATTTGCAGGGCATGTCATACAATGAGTGGCTGAGGAAGTTGGGGTTGTTGTTGTTTAGCCTGGAGAAGGAAAGGCTAAGGGGAGATTTTATTGCTGTCTACAAATACCTGAAAGAAGGTTTTAGTGAAGCTGATGTTGGTCTCTTCTCCCAAGTAACTAGTGGCAGGATGAGAGGAAATGGGTTTAAGTTGTGCCAGGGGAGGTTTAGATTGGACATCAGGAACACTTTTTACTGAGAGAGTGGCGAGGCATTGGAACAGCCTGTCTGGGGGTGTTCCAGAAGCATGTAGATGTGGCAGCTCAGGATATAGTTTAGTGGTCATGCTGGTTGGGTTATGGTTTGACTTGATCTTAAAGGTCTTTTCCAGCCTTTGTGATGCCATGATTCTGTGATTCTCCACAGACACACAGAGAAGATACAGTGCAAGGGCACAACAGCAAGAATATTTCTGCATTACAAGAAACAAGACTTGCACATGTAAGGACATACAAGTTCTTCAAATAATAAGAAAAAATTGTCTAGTCTCACAACTGGACAGAATCAATACAGTTAGATTTTAATACATCACAGGAAAATCCTTTCAGTGTAATACTAAATTCCTCTTGTAAACCCCCAAAATACAAGGGGGCAAAATTAAGCCTTGACAGTGATTGAATGGGATAGTTCTGTAAAACTGATCTACAGAAAGGTCCTGACAGTCCCACACTCCAAGGGATGTTGTATGCTGTGCAACAGAAATTGATACACTCACTACAGGCTTTCTTGGGCACCATTCCTGCCTACCTCTTCAGTGCACTGGTACAACACTGCCCAGAAAATAGCACAGGAATGGAACCTCTACACCACTCCTAGTTGCATAGCTTAAATACCTTTTCAGCAAGTTTCATTTTTTTTCCCCCCACATGTCCCCTAGCTTGTTATATGAGCAAATCCAGTAGCTTTTACTGCAACTTTGTATTAATCTCTTTATTCTGTTGTGGAAGTTCCTTTACTTCATCCTGCATGTGTTGCCCATCTGAAGCATATTCAAAAAATCATTTCCCATTGAGGGCCTTGTCTCTCTCCAAATGTTTAGGAAACAATATGCCATCTATGAAAGGATAAACTGCAGATAACAAGAATATTTTAGCAAAGATACAAGACTAGTTCCTTTCCCTTTAATCAAGTGGAAAATGTCTGCAAATTTAAAGGATCTCATTTCTATTGCTAGTTAAAATAATATAGTAGAGGCACAATATGGCTCCCTACACAAATCCCACTTAGAATCATAGAATTGTTAGGGTTGGAAGGGACTTCAAGGATGATCCAGTTCCAACCCCCCTGCCATGGGCAGGGACACCTCACACTAGATCAGGTTGCTCAGAGCCACATCCAGCCTGGCCTTAAAAACCTCCAGGGACAGGGCTTCTACCACTTCCCTGGGCAACCTGTTCCAGTGCCTCACCACCTTCATGGTGAAGAACTTCTTCCTAACAGCCAATCCACTTTCTCTCTAAAGCTGAACAGCATCATACTAAAGGATTTTACACTATCCAAAACCTGAAATCCTGTGTGTGGTACTGGCTTTCAGTTGAGATCTTCTAACAATAATAGAACAAGAGAAACATGATAAGATAGCAAAGAAAGCCTGAGTCAGTATTAAGATACTTTTCTTTGTCATGCTTAATGATTTCTATTACCCAGCTTTTACAAACTGCACTCTTGACATCAGGTAATTGACAAGAACAAAGAATATGCTAAAAGAGGGGCTGTGTGCACTGAAAGTAAATTTGGACAGTCAGAGCTAATAACACACTTGGTTATCAAATATGAGGAGAAACAAAACAAAACAAACCCCCTCAACAAATAAACAAACAAAACCCCAAACAAACAAAAGAAACCCCAACAACACAACACCAAAAAAAACACCCCAAACCAAACAACCCACAAACTGGGCCAAATTATACTTGCTATACGAGGCAGGCAGTCTCCTTGTATAGGCTGTAAATGCTTAAACAAAGCACCAGGAATTTAAAAGTAGCAGGGGTTAAAAAAAAAGGTATGCCAAGATATTTAAGAGTTTTCACACGACATAAGCTTTTCTTCAACTGGGTTTCAGATTGGGTGTTTTCAAGCCTCCCACACCCAACTTCTTTCTGCATTAAGGAGATGGAAGACAAAAATGCCTGTATCGTGTATTTAACATAAAAGCCTTTCAAACCAGCAGGAAGCCTTCAGTTCAATCATGCTTTATGTACTGAAAGGTTAACTAACGGGAGAGGCTTATTAGCACAAATAATACTGCTTCAGCCTTGATCCCCACAACAGAAGCGAAGCAAGCTCAGGTCGCATCAGCATTTAAACAGAGAGAATAAAAACAAGCAGCAGCAACAAAACCACCACACACCACCTGCTGCTGTAAAATTGTCCTCGGATGTTGTGGGCAATAGCAGGAGATGTCAGCAACAGTGGCTTTCCAGGCGCTGGTATTAAATGACTCTCTCAGGAAGAAGGAAGAACTGTGAAGCTTTCTGGATTAAGAAAAGATGAATGTTTAGAGCCAGCCAGCTAGTTCTAATTCTGAGGCAACAATTCTAGTTACATCATTTAATCTCACACGTACCTTTCAAAGAGATATTGTGATTGTATAGCTAGCTTAATGTTAAATGCATACTTGGATGGTAGAGTTCTATCCAAACTCAAGTTCAGTGCACCTTCTCAAAATGGTCTCAGCAGTGTCTTGGTACAATTTGGGAAGGCAACATTGTGTTTTGTTTCCCATGTAAAACTCTGTAGGACTAGTCTTTTTTGTTCTCCAGAACAGCTGATTTCCATCTCAGAGTCAGCTGCATGTCAGAGATCAAGTTATCTTTTCCTTGCACTGCTTTGAAATCCTCTAAAATTAAAGTTACAGTGCAAACATCGTGTAACATTGTTTGGATTACAGCTAGTTTATACTTTACTAGTAAGAGCCAATATCTTCCTGTTCAAGATGTTCTTACCAGAGGCTTAATAGAAAAAAAACCCTCATTTTGCTATAGCTGATGTAGTACCAAATAGTTGTTAACCTTTGATGAAAAGGTTACATCAGACACCAAGCTGGGGTAAATTGAACTGACAATTGCCCTTGTATAATTGCTTTTGGGTAGTCCTCAGTATGTCTGAATGGGCACTGAGTTATTATTGTACCCTGCTGCTACCCATTAACATGAAGATCAAGAATTTTATTTTACCTTTTTGATGGAACCATAGAGAAGGTGATAAAGGCTTTAATTATGAACAGATTTAATTTAGACTCTATTAGTGCAATTTATCCAAGCATACAGAAGTAAGATGGGTGGGTCTGAAGAAGCTTGTAAGTTTGATGCTTCTTGTAAAGGAGAAAAATCTATGTTTCCTATTTCTACAGGCTATTAATATGAAAGACTTTAATCTCTTTCACAATGAGTGCTAAAAACCTCATACTTGTCTCCTCCGGGTCTCAGTTATTTGAAGAGAAGAACTTAACCAGAAGTTGTTTAGGTTTCTTTCTTTGACCTGTCTGAAAAAAAGTCCTCTCTATGTCACCCATTTTTATTTAGTATTAAAGAAGAAAATAAAATTAAGAAGCAAATTCTAAATGTCCTAAACATCAAAAGAAGTCCCAGTATTTCCTCAATTACTCACTCACTGACAAGGTTGTGTGAGGAAATGGGAAAATCCCATTTACTAGTTCTGCAAGAAGTACTGCAAAACAGTAAAGGCAAGTCAGTTCTACTTTCACTGAAATTATATTGCCCTATCCTCTACATAAACACTATAGTCACGGGAAAGAGTAAAATAGAACAGGATAGGATAGGATAGGATAGGATAGGATAGGATAGGATAGGATAGGATAGGGTAGAATTAACCATATCGGAAGAGTCCTTTGAGATCATTGAGTTGAACCTATCATCCAAGACCACCTAATCAACTAAACCATGGCACCAAGCACCCTGTCAAGTCTCTTCTTAAACACCTCCAGTGATGGTGACTCCACCACCACCCTGGGCAACCCATTCCAATGGCCAATCACTCTTTCTGTGAAGAACTTCTTCCTAACATCCAGCCTAAACCTCCCCTCGTGCAGCTTGAGACTGTGTCCTCTTGTTCTGCCTCACGCTGCCTGGGAGAAGAGACCAACCCCCACCTGGCTACAACCTCCCTTCAGGTAGTTCTAGACAGCAATAAGGTCTCCCCTGAGCCTCCTCTTCTCCAGGTTAAGCAACCGCAGCTCCCTCAGCCTCTCAGAGGGCTTGTGCTCCAAAGCCCTCACCAGCTTTGTTGCCCTTCTCTGGACATGTTCCAGCAAGACAACATCTTTCCTAAACTGAGGGGCCCAGAACTGGACACAGGACTCAAGGTGTGGCCAAACCAGTGCTGAGTACAGGGGCAGAATGACCTCCCTGCTCCTGCTGGCCACACTATTCCTGATACAGGCCAGGATGCCATTGGCCTTCTACCCAGTATTTGTTTATAAAATGTGGAAGAATGAGCAACAGCATTTATTGCTATATAGTATGTTTGGACAGGTACTCTGAGACACTCTGAGATTTGGTCATTTAACATCTAATAGCAATTCCTAGAACCACAAGAAATCCTAGGACAAACTTTGACAGACTGAACAAATTTCAAGCTTTAGAGTGGATTTTAAACAAAGGCTATGTACTTAGGGATGAATCTGTCTCAAGAAAGCCCATAAATATTTTTGCTTCTAATTAGGAGTGTTTAGTGGTTTTTCAAAGTTTTTCTACTTACAATGAGGTGCTAGGGTCTCCCTTTGCAAGGTGTACATAGCTAAACTAGGCAGATGTGCATTCTGAAAAAATGATGCTCATTCTGTCCACTATATCAAATCATGATAACTTAGTGGAAGTCTGCTTCCTTGATGATGTAGCAAAGCTCTCACTTTCAAATCAGCAAAAGCAGTACATTTAGTTGTACCTGTCTCTTTAAGCCAGATTTCACACAATTAGCCATGTAACTTCCCACTGATTGTTCCTTCATCTCCTCCAGTTCTTAATTTTCACTCTTCATTGTCCAGCTGAACTCAGGTGTTCTGCAGAGCCAACCCCCCAGGATTATTTTCAGATTTGTGACTCTAACTTGTGGTCCAACTGGCATCTTTGCCATTCCAACTAACATTGCCCTACCAGCTCTTTCTTCTGTATTTCTAATCAGCTTTGGAACCTTCAATAGCACCAGCAAAAGCACTATGAGTTATGCACAGCCTGTGAATGAGGAGTTAATGAATCCCTGTATCAAAGTACTAAGCTTCCACACTGCTTGAATGGATCTAGGATCTGAAATCCATCATCTTTATCCACAGGACATCAACCTGCTATTTCCTGCACCATTGCATTCAGCTATGTACATTCATTCATACACCTGGTACAGACTGGCAATAAAGCAGGGACTGAAGATTAAAAGGTCATTGAGATAACTTGACAGGGCATAGTGCCAAACTGTGCCAGCCACAAACAGGCGTGCTAAGGTGTGATGCTCTTTAACCTTCAAAGGTTTAGCCTAAACTCATGATCTCCTACCACAGAGATTCTCAAAAGCTAATAGACAAAAATAGATGGCCCATTTCTATGCATAATGTGAACTAGCTCAAATAGAATGAAAATGGATTTTAACCATCTTTCCAAAATAAAAACAGAAGGAACAATACATATTGAAGCTGGTTTGGAAACTGAAGGTTCATTTTCTTTCTTCAGATTAGTTTTCCTTTACTAATTCTTCTGTGCTCTAGGGAACAATAAGTGCAGCATACACAAACACATGGGACTTCATAGACACAAAAAGGACAGGAAAAGACTGAGGGCAATTGGGAACAGGATCCTTGAGTGTTTAATTAGAATGATTCCATTAAAAATAAACACTTTAAAAAAAAAATCACAATTTTTTGGCAATTTTACATCAGCTGACAAAACAGCCACTGACTATGGGACAAATTGACCTTGGCCAGTATAAAAATATCCACCTGCGCGCTCATTCACTTATGCCTCCCTGGACAGAAGAGAAAACCAGAAGGGTAAAAGTGAGAAGATTTGTGGCTTGAGATGAAGACACTTTAATAACTGAAGCAAAGCCTCTGTACTTCCTATCAGCAGGGAGATGTTGAGCTACTTCCTGGTATGCAGGGGTTCAGCCCATGTAACTGTTACTTGGAAAGACACAGGCCATAACCACCCCTCCTCCTTTCCCTTCATTTTTACGGCTGATCACAACACCTCACGGTATGGAATGTGACAGAATCACAGAATGGTTTGAGCAGGAAGGGACCTTCAAAGATCACGTGATTCCACCCCCTCTGTCGTGTTGTTCAAAACCTCATGCAGCCTGGCTTTGAACTCTTTCAGAGTGGGGGGCATCCAAGCTTACCACCCTCAAAGTAAAGAATTTCTTCCTAATATCTAATTTAAATCTACCCTATTTCATTTTGAAACTGTCACTCATCTCTGCACTCCCTGATAGTCTCTCCTTATCTTTCCTGTAGGTCCTCTTCAAGTGTCGAAATGAACGTCCCATTGGTCGAACTGGGTTAGCTGTCCTAGCTGTGTTTCCTTTCAAACTCTGGCGTACCCTCAGCCTACTCACTGAAGTCTGCATTTATTGAGGTTTGTATTTCAACTTACTAATCATCCTTCAGGGTAATTTTACCATCCCCAGTCAAGTATCTTCAATAACAATTCATGCTCACTAAACACGTTGTAACAGATGAAAAAAGCCAATACACCGGTGTTCTGAGCACTATCTTAGTTTTGGTACTTAAAGTACACATTACCCTTTTCAGGTATTTCCCCCCTTGTTCAGAGAAGCCAGGGTAGTTTTCTGTCCTCTTACAAACAAGTACAATGCAAAACTTTATCAGTCATCTTTATTTTTTGCCTAAGGAAAAGCAGTAATTGACTGTATACGTGCTGTTGATCCGTTTCAGTGCTGATTAACACAGATGCACTTAAATCATCCCCTTGTGATCAACATAAGAAATGGAATGCAACTAAGATGCAAGCCTCAGCTAGAGATGACTGCCATCCTAAGCAGAAAGTAAAATGAGAATTTCAACTTACATTTATTAATATAGATAATTATAGAAAGGAGGTAAATGGTTGTGATGTGCTCTGTGAGATCCTCAGAACCCATTTGCAATGCAATAGCTCAATGCTTGTTAGAGTCTCTCCTAAATTACCCATTGTTGCTAGGGGACAGTACTCCCACCCCAATTCTCATAGTGAAAGCACTTTATCTAGCCCACTCCATTACACACAGTAGAGGTCCTGCTCGGGAGGCAAAATACTTTTAAAGGTACTGCAGTGTATGTATATATAAATCACATCCTGAATGAGGACTACCTTGCCAATCTCATTACCTTAAATAACACACAACCTGAGTTAAAGGCATGCATAACCACTCAGCTGTATCTTCAAGAACTGACAAACCACAGCTACAAATGTTTATAGAAGACATATATGAAGAAATGAGAGACTCTGCCGAATATACATACACTAACAGTAAATCAGAACAGTTCCCCTACTCCCCATTCAGCCCATTTGCCATCTTGCCTAGAAGGTTAGCAGTCATGCTTTTGAGTCTTCATGTGTGCATAAAACCTCAGGTAGTACCTATTAAAGACAGTATATCCCTAACAGAAAGCTATATTAAGATGGTTTTATATGATAGCAATTCCAGGAAACCTTGCAGAGCTCTCCCTCATACAGGTTGCTGGATTTTGTCTTGGTGGAAAATGTCTTTAAAAGGTCTGTTCTTTTACAATTTCTAAGGATCTAGCTTGAAAGCTCATTCTCATCAGTAAGCAGTCTAGGCACTCATTCATTAGTTGCTCACTTTCTCAGCTAAATGTGTTATACAAGATGATGTCTCCTCTACCTACTCAGTCAGTAAACTATTTCTTACTTCAGAAAAGAAGCCTCTGCACCACTTTGCCTTTTGGTGGTCCACTGGCATGCTTCAGCATGAAACCTCGTTCACTAAGTATATATTCTGTATCAATCTGTAGGGGCTCATAATCTGTGTAAACATAATTAGGAGAAATGTACACACTTCCTTACTGTTTCTTGAATAACATGAGACATGATGGGCATTAAACATCTTGGAACTGAAAATTGCTTAGGAGACACTGATACTTAAACACTTCTGGTATACTCCAAGAGCTGTGTCAAACTGAGAGACCTACTCTATACTGGTTTTAAGCCTGGAAAGGCCAGAATAACAACACTGTTCTGAATATACATCAATGCAGACAAGATCAAGATGTGGTGGGGTGAACTGATTTGTATTTGAAAAAAACAAACAACCCAAAACTCAAAGAGTTCTATGCAATAATGAAAAAGGAGGTCTAGCATGGTGAAATGCACACACTTCAAGAGAAAATTGTAACCAGCTAAAAAAAAAAAGCCAAATATAAGACAGGAAGCAGAAGCAGAATCCCACATTTTCATAGTTTATAGCCTATTGATATTCTCTCTGTGAAATAAAACTGGTTAGCCTAAGCAAACCCTCTCATTTCTACTTTCTTTGGTATAAAAATGAAAACCTTTCAATGCCCGCTCTCAGCTGTCTCACATTAAAGAGGCTCAGTTCATCATACACCCTCTATAAAACCCCTCACAAAAATCACTACCATTTTCCCCAGAACTAGAGTTTAGCCTTTTCAAGCAATTAAAAATTAGTCTTTTCAAGCAGTTAAAGATCTGGACCCATCTCCCAGCACCATTCTGAACAGCCAGAAGTGAGACGACAGTTTACTGTACAGATCAAAACGAAAGAATGCAGAATAAACCAGCAGTGTCCGTGGATGGGTGAATTCTCCCTCCACAGTCATCACAAGAATGATAACTATTATCTCCTGTAGCTGTCTTCCTTTTTTTCATTTGAACTCTAGAAAGCTTTTTACATTTTGTAAATTGCAAAATAGGTGTAGCAGTGTAAGGTCAGTGAACATATATATAAACATTCAACCACAACTCTTACGAGGTAGTCTTTTAAGCATCCATTGTGGAAGGCAATTCTCTGGTACAGGTTTGGACTTGGTGCTTTGAATGAATTGTCAGGGGAAAAATATCCCTTAAGGAGGGTTTTGATGCTATAACAACACTCGCATTCCATGTGCTACAGTCTGTTCCCCCAAACACCCTGTGCTTTATATATGACATTGAGCTGGATGGTATGCCATCCATTTTCACAGAGCTGTCAGTTTATGCTTCACGGTAAATAAGGAGAGAAAATCGTTTCAGGGAATTTAAATTTTTGTCACATAAAACAGACACTCTAGTTGAGAAATTTCCACAGTTTCTGAAAGACCTGCAATTTAAAAATTAATCCAAAAAGAACAAGTGTAAATTTATTAAGCAAATATGCAATCTGTTGATAAGATATCCCATTTTGATGTTAAATTTTACAAATAGAAGGAGACTGCAATAAACTGTCTAGACCATACACGATATTAAAAAAAGCAGGCAAACTAATAAAAAGTCTCCTGAGAGTATGACTCACTTCTACCATCTTTAAAATAGTATCTTGATAAATCATAACCTATACTACGGCTTTTTTCAGCTGTTCTCACTAACAGAACACCCAGAGAAGTATGAAGAGATCATGATCCAGTAAATAGCATCCAGAACAAAAGTCTGTGACTGGAATGTCCAGAAAGGCCCCAGAAGGAGAGGCCTGCCCAATATTCATTCAGGAAAACCCCTGTCACTTTCATTATTTCTATTATTAACTATAACTGCTCCTGAAAAAGTCCAGCTGCTAAATATACACATAAAATTAATTATACTAGCATTGATCTTCTCTCTTTTAATATCTATTTTCTCTCACCTACAATTGAAGTATTTGCAGCTTTAAAATGTTAATTTATTATCTTTTTAATTTTCTTTCATAGCTCTGATCTACAAATTTATTTCTCTCATGCTTCTATTAGAATTTATAGAATCACAGAACTGTAAAGGTTGGAGGAGACCTTTGAGATCATCACATCCAGCCACTCACCCAGAGCTTACCACTACCACTAAAATGCATCCCTAAGCACCATATCCATCCATCTTAAATATCTTCAGTGACTGCAACTCCAGTTCTGTTGTTCCTCCTGTTTACCTATATCCCCAAGTGTCCCTCAAATTTCAACATCTCAGCTCATTTGAAACCTGCAAATGGCTTATTCCCCTTCCACTATGAATTAATGAGGATAATCAAATAAAACATTTGAAATAATCTGAGCATCAAGTAACATAATCAGCTTCTACCTCTGTTAAACAATTTCTTGGCTACTTTGAAAAGGAAAACAAAACAATCAACCCCTCCTTCTCCTCTTCCCAAATCATCACATAAAATAACAATCTCAAAAAGGTTCCAGTTCTAGTGTACTCATTTTCTCAAACAAATGGGCTCTCCCCTAAAGCCACCTTCATTCAAGTTTATCTATAGTATTGGATCACACAAAGCCATCCATTTTGTCCTTCCAAAGCCATGTTGTGCTAACAGCATCAAATTCTTACTCTTTTGAACTATCCCACTACAGCAGGCATCAGTTATCTCAGCCTCAGGATCTGTTCAGTTCTCACTTAAATTTCTCACCAAGCTAATAACCAAACCCTCTATCACTCCATTTTATTCTTTGCCTTCCAACAATAGTAATACTGTCCACCATAAATTCAGCTGTATTCAGGATCACGCGTATGCCACAGTAGATTAGCACTGCTGCAAAATAGTTCTACACAGTGTTTATAAATCCTATTGCTATTGAATCTCATAAGGATTTTGTATTTTGGGGAGTTTGGTTTGGTTTTGTAATTTGTTCCTCCCCTCAGTTTCCTTCTGCACCAAGATTTCATTCCTTGTGCATTCCACTCAGTAATTCCAGAAAACCCTAAAAAACTACTCAAGGCAGACTGATTTCATGAGTGCTGAAGATATGAAGGGCAGTGTGACACATGGCATTTTAGAGCAATAGTTTTTGTCAAATGCATGCTTTGTTAAGAGAAACCCAGGCCTGGCATAGGTATGGGCCTGTGAATACTCACTATGTGCAGCTGCAGAAAATCACCAAGCCCAGGAGCACTGTCAATCCGAACAAGAATGCCATCCTTCACTGTTGTGCTGAATCCCACAGCAAGACGGTCTGTCCTTGTGCTCGGTCTGTCATTAGCTGGCCATGTGTACAGGATGAGACCTCCACTCTTCCCAAATATATATGTGGCACCAGCTACAAAACATAAAACCAAGAGGAAAAAAGCATTAATTACCCATACCTGAAGAAGCATAAGTCACTCAAGAAATTTCTTTTGTATACAGCCTGATGAAGCATATTTTATTAGGTCCTACACAAGCACAAGCAGCACTTCAGTTAACTGAAAACTTAACAAGAATGAATTATATCGTTAGAACTAATATCCCAGACAACACCATAGAGGATATTGCTATTTGGGGATGGGGGGAGAGGATGGAGAGGGTTGGATGTGCAGGGCAGAGACAAGAAGACATCCCTATTTCAGAAGCGTAGGATTTAATCTTATGCAAGGATTCAGAGGGAATATTTGGCAGCTCTCCTTGAGGCTGGACTTGTCTTCATCTGAGGGCTATTCACACATAGTGGGAGACTATCCTTTTCTCAACACGTCTTAAGACTTGTGGATGTGTAATCCACATATTTCCAACACCATTTTTCTTTACAGTGAGCCTGGGAATTTGTTCCTTGACCTTGCTTGTAAGGACAACACCAAATCTCTCCAAAGCTGAACACTGTCCTCCCACATTCACAAGGGCCTTCTGATCTGAGCAAGACAGACACGTAAGTGAGGAATTACAGTCAAGATGAGGAAGCTGAGAAGCAAAAGTGTTCAGAGTTCACGTTCTGACTTGTTCTCAATACTCTGAGTTAGGAGCAGGCTTTTATAACTCAGCAGTTATAAAATCAGCCACTGAACATCTTGGAAATTGTGGCTAAAATTGCTGTCCCAGCCCCAAATCTACAGGCAGGCCAGGAACAACACTTCTCAATGCTTCAGCCACTTACTGAACCTTATTTTCTGAGCACTGTTACAATGGGTCACAAGCTACAGAACAGTAAGCAAAAATAACTATCTCCCATTACTCCATCAGTGATGAAATATCTGTCAAAAGTGCAGGCAATTACTGAGTACATTTTCTAATCTGAGTGAAAGTAGAATTGATGATTTTATTTCTTTGTTTTCCCCACTATATAATACCCAGCAACATGTATCAACCAACCCTGAACAGAGCAGACGGAAACAGTGATACAGAACAGAGATACAGAACGAGCTGGGATCATACATGGATAACTTCTACACTTGCCTACAAAGTTGCAGCTCTACTGAATCTCTTTATCCACTGAATTGCAAATAAACAGAAAGAGTAAAAATAATTGATACATTGCACCCTCACTTAAAATACTTCCTTTATAGACATATCATCACATGTTACCAAAACAGATATCAAAAACTCAGGCACACAGAAATGAAATTGTGAACAGCTGACCCAGTGACAGAGGGCAAATGAATCCATGTTCCCTTCCTTCCATGTCTGTGTACACACATCAGAATATGCCCAGTAAAGCCAAAGGAATATCTCTGGAATTAGGGTTAAATAGGGAATTTCACTCATAATTCTGAATTAACAAAAGAGCACACAGGTATTGGAAACCACACACACACAGAGGTTCAGAAAGATTAATTTTACAGACTACATTACAAATGTCCTCCTTCCATTTATCAGTTTATTCTAAAAGTTGAGTGTGTTTGCATCGCAGACTAAACAAAGGCATAGCAATCTGCTAAGCAAAACAAGATGAGTTTAGTCATTGTTCATGGCTTTATAGAGTACAGCCCACTTTCAAAAAATTATTCTCACTCAAACTGCAAGTTGTCCATTTCTTTGTGCTGGTTATCAGGTCCCTCAACAACAAAAACAGGCTTGGAAGAGAATTCTTCAGTATTTATGAAGACAGATGATTTCTTTGCCTCTCTAAAAGCCATTTAGCTGCAGGTAGAGCATGTCAGTGCTCCTATGAGTGCCAGTTAGAACCAATTATGTCTTCATAGGCTTGTCATGGGATTTAACAGCTTCACAGAGCTCATTTTCTCCTCACAGAACACAGATTTGCTCCTAGGGCTAACTTGAAGATAGTCAGGACTTTTGGTTTGTGCACAAAGCCCATTCAGATGCAACCAGAGTAGCACTGCGCAAAGTAACCTGTTGAGAGAAGCCTGAAAGGCAGCAGTTGTTTTGTTATCATCCAGGTCGGAATTATGTGCACAATGACAGATGGGCCACTGCTTTACCTGTGTGTAGCTGAATATACAACAACATAGGGTACATCAACGTCCCTCCTCTGCTTTTTTCCCCAAGGTGTACAGAATATCCATTGACTAGTTTGGAAACAGATGGTGTATTAACGTTGCATCACTACTTTTATCCCCAAATCACGAACAAAAATAGTCACTCCAGTCTGAAAATGCGAGGTGCAAACTTCAAATAAAAGTGGAAAATGAAGGAAAACAAAACAAGAGATGCCACCACTTTGTGATGACTTTAAAAACAAACAAACACAACAAACAACAGAAGAAGAAAAAAAAAGAACACACACACACAAAAATCCTTCAAACAAGAACAAAAAAGGCAACACAAACACTTGGCTTCAATGCTTCTATTTGACTGCAGCAACCATGTGTTTACAGAGTTTGAAATGCCAAGAGAACTGAACAAGACAAACAGTAGAATTATACCCTGAACTTCAGGAATGGAGTTTTCGGCTTCACCAGAACTTGACAAGGCCTGAACAAACCCATTTGGTTGGCCTTGATTTAAGCTGGTGTGAGTGAGCTGATTGGCCTAGTTTACCTCCAGCTGCCCCTTCTAATCTTAAAGTAATAACTGTCCTTTCTTTTTGTGGTGTTGTAGAGAATTACAGACTAAGCAAAGAACTCAGTTAAAAATAAAGAATAAAAGGTGATGAAATGAATGTCTGCTCAGCTTGACATCTTATTGCACCTAAGATTTGTCACAAACCCCTTTATTACTCAAGAACACATCTTTTTTTACAAGACACTTTCTGTTCAAGACAGACAAGGGATAATACACTGCTAATTAGCATCCACTTGATATTTAGTTTTTCCTCCTTGTTCACGGTTTAGGTATGTACCTTCTTTTACTAAACACACCAACTGTGCCCTGGAAACAGAAAAGTCTGAGGGACTCATTAATTCCCTTGTATTTATCACTACAGTGTCTCACCACTTCAGCTATATATTACTAACTTCAACCTATACTGTGCAAGAAAAAAAAAAAAAGGTGGAAAAAAAAATATCAAATATATAAGCACACAAAATTATTTCCCCAGTCAGCTGTGAGAAATCCCACTTCTCACAGTGCTCTAGGCCAGATTGACTGTACTGACATGTGCGAACAAATGGGAACAGAATATGTTCAGCTGTTCTCCAGGGATGCTGTATGCAGAATTTGGTCAGCACTGAGAGCTTGGAGAAGGGAAGAACTATATGGTGAGAGAACACTCCCTATAGATATAAGCTGCTAGGATGCCATTATGTGTTTAGCATACATAAAACTCAAACTCATAAATTTCTAGTTTGGGGAAGTGGCAGCTGACTTCTCCCAGAAAAGACATAACTTGTAACTATAACTCTGCTGTTCAGAGATTTAAATATCAGAGGGATGGATATATTGCAACACACATGACAGTGCTGTTATTTAAGGTCTGCATATTTAGCTTTGGCAAATTATGCATTTGCCAGTTGTATTTGTGGACAGAGTTGTTAGATGTAGTTTCAGTCAAAATAGTTTGAGGCAAATACTCACAGAAATTTCCGAACAGAAAAGTTATAAGCAATGTTATAAGCCACAGTAAATAAAGTCTCCTACAGAGCTGTGCTAAGAAACACTTAGTTGAAATTGGTAGCACCACCTATAATTTAAAAACAGTTATCACTGCTTCCTTGTCTCCACTCAAAGACTTCCAAAATCTGTCATAAGGAATAGTAGCCTTCAACAACATAGTACTACTGCAGCAGCTATATCCTACCTAAAATTAATTCTGCAAACGAGTTGAAAACAAGTCTGTCACATCTGCAGAAGACAGAACTCCTTTGCTGCCTTAGGGATCCTGTGAATCTCTCCACAGTAAATATTCTACTGCAAATTATTTGCATCTACTAAGCCATCAACAACCCATTTTGCCTCAGCTAAAGCACAGCGCACACACTTGTCTCCCTGTAGCCAAGAAAATGCAACATTTGGCAGGTATTCAACGATGTACTTGGATGCTAGAATGAGTTGAACATACTACAAATGCTACAGTGCAACTACAAATGTTACAACTGAAAAGTATCTTTACGATTAAAATTATCAAGAACCCAGCCCAATTTAAAAGTTAGGAGAACTGCTTGGGTTAACATTAACATTTATTACCAGGGTCCCACATTCCTTTGTGATAGCATTGTCACAGCCGAAAGAATCTCAACTGGGATTGACTTAATCTCACTTAATTGGTTTTACTGACAATTAGTGTAGTTTCAATTACTGATTCAGGCATTGAGAAACAAAAAACAACAACAAACAAACACTTAGGGAAAGTTCCTTTCCTTCTCCATGCTCACATGCAGTCCTTCATCACTCTTTCCCATTCCTAGTCTTCCCTTCCTCTGGATTGTAATGAAGCAACAGGCAGTGCACAGCATTGATACCAATGCATGGAAGTTTCTTTCCACCATTCCTCCATTTATACTTCCTGTGCTTCAGCATGGATTATCCATGAGCTTCAGTCCCTCAGGATGTTTCTGCTTCTTTCTGGGTTTCCCACAGACCCGGTTCCTCAGGGGTGTCCCTGCTGCTGTGCAGGTCCCTCTACTGGCCACAGTCCCTCAGAGGTGTCTCTGCTCTCACACAGGTCACTCACAGGCTCAGTTCATTAGGATGTGCCCCTACCCTGGGGTGCAGCCTCAGTCCTCATCCAATAGAGAGCCTCCTTTCAAAAGAATTTTTCCAGCATGTCCCCAGCAACGTGCTTTTCAATGTGCTTCTCCCTGTCCCCTCCTGTTTCTACTCTGGTACCACCTCAAGAGCCTCATCTCTTCATGCATCCTCACACAAGCCTTCCCATGCTGTCTTCTTTTGCCTTTCCCTAGTATATATAGCCCTTAAAGGTGTCCAAGCAGCAGCATGCTATGCCTCTATGACAGGTTGCAGTTCTCCCCCAGACACTCACAAGTAAAACTAAACTGTGTATTTGACCACTCAGGTTCCAGTCAAGGAACCTTAACTATGTCAGACAGTTCAATATCTCATTTGTTTATGCTTGCTACACTCTTGAGGGGGAAAAAAAAGCGCCATGCTCATTTGTTAAAGCAAACAATACAGATTGCACAAAGCAGAAAGGAGTACCAAAACTTTCAAATGGCTTCCATTTACTGCTCCCCAAAAGTTTACCACATCAGAACACAGAAAATAAAATATCAGTTGATACTTGTACATTGTCAAAAGGCTGTGTGCATTGGCTAAGTAAACAATCATCCAACAGATACTTTTCCAACTTGACTCTTTCTGGCTATATCAAATAGAGCACATATACTGTGCAACTTCAAATTTCCTCCAAATTAATTTATCAGAAGTAAAAAGACAGAAAAAAAAAAGTCACAAAACAATACTTTCAGGATAGCCAAATGAATGCAGTAGTGTCTATATGCATTAAGAATAACAAATGGAACGAGTCCAAAGTTGGTGAGGGGTTTGGAACACAAGCCTTACGAGGAGACGCTGGGGTTGCTTAGCCTGGAGAAGAGGAGACTCAGGGGTGACCTTATTACTCTCTACAACTACCTGAAGGGAGGTTGTAGACAGATGGATGTTGGTCTCTTCTCCCAGGCAGCCAGTACCAGAACAAGAGGACACAGTCTCAGGCTGCGCCAGGGGAGGTTTAGGTTGGATGTTAGGAAGAAGTTCTATACAGAGAGAGTGATTGCCCATTGGAATGGGCTGCCTGAGGAGGTGGTGGAGTCGCCATCATTGGAGGTTTTCAGGAGAAGACTTGATGGGGTGCTTGGTGCCATGGGCTAGTTGTTTAGGTGGGTTGGATTGGTTGATGGGTTGGACACGATGATCTTGAAGGTCTCTTCCAACCTGGTTTATTCTATGTATTCTAATAGTGGTGGAAATAGGTAAAGTTAATAACTAGTTCTAAAATATGCTCTTGCATAGCATGGCAGATTTACCTGACTTTTGGAAATCACTGGAACTGAGTCAGCTCTAGGTGTGCTGGGACATCTATATTATCTGTTACCTAATAAGTGTTTCCCATTTTCTGCTTCTGCATTTTTTTATTTGTTTTAAATTACTCCTGTGGGTGTTGTCCACTAAAAGCACTGTGCACAGGTTCCTTGCCTCACTGCCACATTAGATGCATGATAATATTTCCAGCTACCATTACTAAACAAATTAAGAAAGGAAGGAAGAATAAAAAGAGAGGGAGAGGTCAAAAGAGGTGTTCTTATGAATTGTTTTAGGATTAAAAGAAAGAAAACAGCAGTAGTACTAGTGTGCCAGCCCCGTTCTTTCTGCTCTTCCATGTTTACTAAGGCATCAGCCTTGACAGAAGTTATTCATCCTTACTCTTCCTCCTTCTGAAGGCCCACTCTGGCACTTGCATATCTGTGCCCCAATTGCTGTGTCTTCCCCACTCTGAGTTTAAAAGTTTTATAAATACAAATAAATTTAATAGGAAAAACAAAAAGTGGGGTGGGGGGAAAGCAGTGAAAAAAAGTTACAGAGGATGGAATAATTATCTGGCTCATTTGACCATTCCATCAGAGGATCCTTCCTGGAAGAAAACAAAGACAGACCTGATACATTTTTAAGGCACGACTGCTGAAACATCCTTTACTTTATCAAGGGTCTTAGATTGCATAAGAATGAAGAAAACTTGAAGCCTTGAAAAAATGTAAAGCTTCCAGTCTAATCCTCAAAATAAAGCAAGCTTCTGTGCTTAAAAGGAGTGTTTATCAACTAGCTCTTTTTCCTTTCAGGATACATTCTCTTCTCTTCTCTTGACAAACCTTCTGAGACCCTGAGTGAACCCCGTGCCCATCTTACATCTCAAAAAGCAGACACTGTTAGATGTGAAACTGAAATTCCTTCCCTGCTTTAAAATACGAAGGAGCTGCTTGTATAGAAAAAGGAGGAGTAACTGGAAAATCTGCAAGGCTAACACAAAAGGGAAGCAGCAATTCGGATCACGCCTGCTTTCTATGTTTGTCTTTTTTAATGACAGCAAATTAATACAAGTCACTTTTCTCCCAGTATGTGTGCATTAACCAACAATCGGATCAGACAGTATGCTACTTCTTATTAGTTACACTGCATTAAAAGGATTGGAAGAAGAAAAGGGGGAGTGCAAGGGAGTATTCCTAGAACTGCTAGAAAATCCAACATGGCTTATGCTTGAACTATGAATTTCTTAAATATAGGATACTGGAAAGACTGATTTATTTTTTTTTTTCCCCAAATCTGAATTTGCCATGGGGTATGTTGGGGATGTTTATAATATTGGAATGAATTTAGGAATTAGCTGCTGAATAAAATGGACCCAAGATGACCCCAGGCATACCAATTTAAATATAAAAAGATTGCAACTTGGAAGATTTTTCAGTAATACCTTCATTTACACTGCAACAACATAACTGGTCTGACCAGAATCCAGCTAAATCATTGTCATGTCTTCAGCACTGATCCTAAATGGACACCCAGGGAAAACTAAGAATGTAAACTAAGTGTATTTCCTTAATCTGTGCACCCAGACTATGAGGCTTTTCAGCAATTAATTCAGCTTCATTTGCTGTGTTCACGCGATAATCCCCCAAAGATCTTATTTCCAAGTACTTATCCAGTCACTCCTTGAATACACTTAGAAGTATTCACAGTGATGACTTACAAGCCTTTAGCAATGACTCACACAAATCTGCCATTGCTGTAGCAAGCTAAATACTAGCCAGCTGTGGGCCTCATCAGCAAATCCAGTCTGCAGCATCCTGTACTCTATTAACAGGACCAAAGACTGTTAATAGATTAAGTGACTATTCTTTACTCAGCACTTCTTAGACTACATCTAGAATAATGCATCCAGTTTTAGATTGTCAAACTGGAGTGGGTTCAGTGAAAGTTGGCTAAAGTGTTTGTCTTGTGAAGAAAGGCAAAAGGATTTAGGTTTGGTCATCTTAAAGATAACACAAGTGCAAGGGGACCTAAAGGCAGTCTCACAGCACCTGCAAGGAGGTTATTGAAAGGCAGGCTCCTCACAGTGTTGCACAGCTTGAGAACATGATGCCGTGGATAGTTTGAAGGGAGAGAATCTGACTTGATAGAAGGGGGGAAAAAAAGAATTCTCCTCACAAGGACAGATAGGCAGTCAAAGAGATTGCCCAAGTTGATTCTGGAGTCTGTGTGTGTGGAGATTTTCAAGATCTGACTACTTAAAACCTCAAGCAAAACCTGATCTGACCTCACAGATGACCCTGCTCTGAGCACAGCTTTAGGACTAGAGACTCTGCGTGAAAAAGAATCAACTTTTTCTTACTCGCCTTTTCTCACTAGATTACAAGTTTGTAGTTCTTGTGCTGGAAGACACAGTAATCTGTTTCTGTATCTATCCTCTCAGTGTCAACCTTGCCTTGCAGACTTTTATCATACCACCACCCTCAACCCTTAAGTCACGTCTTTACTGAAAAGAGGCCAGTTTTAGCCCCCCACAGCTCTTGGCATCCAGATGTCAAACTGGAAAAGGTCTACAAGGACAACCCCTCCAGGTTTGGATGGGGATTTTTTGCCTCCACACAAAAAAAAACCAACCAACAAAAGTCCTACCAAAAAGAACCCCACATTTCTCACAGGAGAGCAAAAGAAACTACAAATACCCCAAATGGATTATGAAATTTGTTGGGTAGAACTGCTTTGACAACTGTGCCCACTTCCTGTGACCCTTGCAGGACATGTTCAGTGGGTTGAAGTTATCTACCATATATTAAGTGCAACTGTGACTAAATTTAGTAAAGTTAGACATAAATATTTCTTCATTACGCTTGGCTGCCAAAGAGGAGCAATTTCTTATTTCTCAGATGCAATTTCTTATTTCTTGGTATTTCCTCATAAAAAGAGCACACAGAGAGGATGCCCTTGGAGAGGCTCAGAACACAACATGCCAGGAGCTGAATACAGAGACTACTCTTAACAATGAGAAGCATGTCAGGATTCATAGCCTATTTAGGACTTGGGGGATGAATAGGATGGTAGTTCACTATAGTTTTACACAATATAAATGGCAACAAAATGGTGGATGGAAGCCAAAGTGTTACCTTCTGATCTTAGCATATTCAACTGTCTCTCCTCCAAACAATGTCTTTCTACTCATGATTCTTACACTACCACTTATTCCATTAAAACTAGGAAATAATCAGTTAAAAAGAAAAACAAACCAACTCCCCCCAACCAAACAAAAGCAAACACCAAAATCAAACACACATACACACCCCAAACAACAAATAAAAATAACAACAAAGAAAGCCCCACCAAAAAAATACCAAACCACAAAAACCCCAACAAACCAAACCAAACAACCCAAAACCACACAGACAGCTACTGTTCTCCATTTCAGCACCACATCTTATGTGGCCAGTTTGTGGACTACAAGGTTTTGTTTTAAATCTAGGTAATCCTTCGTTCTTCCTTACACAGCTGTTTACATTTCCTTAATCATATGTATTAGAACAGAAAACACAGTTTATATTTACAGTATTTACTGCAGGAATTCAGGCTTGAATGCTAAAAAAAGTTGTGCCAGAAGTATTGGCTATCAGATACACATTGGCTATTAGAGCCCCAGAAGGTAAGAGTTTTAGCAAATCTCATGTGCTAAACTAGCCACAAATATGGGAAAAGGAAACAGCTTTCCAGAGATGAACATTTCACTGGCTATTACCATTTCAGTAGCATGCTTTTGAAACAAACTTCTTGACCTATCACTGCTTGCCATTCTTTGATTCACATCAGATCAGTTTGAGAGTACATAATCTTGACTCTTTTCAAATAAAATGAGATTAGAAGATGCAATCCAGCTGCTAACAATCCATTGGTCTATAGGGCCAGACTGTAACTAGTCCAAAGTAAAACTTCAGAAGTAAAATGCCTACAGACTGGATCTCATATCTTGGTACCAGATTTCAGTCAGAAAAAACCCTCTCATACTGCTTGCTATTCTAGACACAGAGTAGTCTTTTAGGTCCACCAAGGAAACAAACCAAGGTCCCAGCTTTTTGATCTCACTTCAAATATGTTATTGTCCTTCATAACTACTAGAAGGATAGTGGTGAGAAGAAATGCACTTACAGAAACACACCATTCCCAAGGCTCTAACCTTCCCCAATGTCACACAGTGGGACTGTAATAAGCATACAAACTATTCTGAAAACGATATACAGCTTTTCTTCTGTTGTCCCCTTCTTCTTGCCACCAGGAAAGGACAGCCACCATTAGGAGAGGTGGGCATACATGAGCATTATATAGGCAATCTGTTAGAAGGTACCATGCCAGAATAAAAGACAAGTGTGATGGTTGTTTAGTCATTCTCACCATGAAGTGCCAATTCTTTAGTATCTTGTGACATTTGCAAATGATACAGAGGGCTGGCATGATGAATGCAGAGCAATTCCAACTGACAGACACTTTCAGAGAATTTATATCCTTCCCACACTCCCAGGACAAAAGGGCTCTTGAGCTGAGTTATCATTTGTTCCACAAGAGGATTTACAGCCTTGCCAGCAACTCCTTCTACCTTACTCTGTAAAGCATTTATTTTGATATACTGATTGTGATCATTCAAGAACAACTGTATCTGAATAAAGTTAGGTGGGGAGAGAAAATGCAGAGTGGTTTGGAGTAACTAACTCACCTTGACCTGGGACTTCATTCCCTTTGTCCAGTGTGCTTTGTCTTTGATATCAGCTCCTTAACAACATCCTCTGCTATCCCAGTGACAAACATAATATAGTACAGGGAAGACATCTAATCTCCCATGCCTGGTTACCCTTCTTTCAATGCAAAAATGACGTTTAGCCACAAAGACACCCACCATAGTCCTTTTGTTATAATTTCACTAGAAATCACCTCAGCATCACATTTTTTACACCACAGTGGAGTGGTTTTCATCTTACATCTACATACAGCAATGGCTCCTGCCATGAGATTCAGTGGAAAAGTTGCACCTGGGCCTTACCCAGAGCACCAGGGTGGTACAGGGACACAATATGACAGCCTTCACAGTACTGGGTTATAAGATATTCCTACTGCCATGATAAACACATGACCATCAACATGAATTGTGTGAGGCATATTGCCTTGCAAAAACTGCAAAACTTCTTCTCTCTGGCAGAGGTGACCAAGAACTCTTATGACTGATATTCAGCCACACTCTTGAAGTTTTTCTATCACTATTGTTTCCTGAGAAGTTCAGCGGTTGCGATCAAGAATAAAAGACATCATCACCCAAGAGGCTTTGAGTCTGTGGCCTTCGGCTGTGTGGAGCAATCCCATGTGTCACAGTAGTGTGGGTAATGAAATGGCTGTGGGATGATCTAATGACAGCAGCAATTTCCCTGCACTTCATTTTGAAAGTATTAGGTGATTTCAGACAGAGAAGCAATAAGTTTCTATGAATATCACAGATAATATCCATAATATCCTCACATAGAAGGCTATTGTCTTTTCTTACACATTTTAGATCATGTTTTAACACTGCATTTTTGTACTCATATACAGTAGTTGGTCTTAAATGCCCTGGCATTTCCCATTCTTGAAGAGGGTCTATACAAACTAAGAGAAGGAATTTAATTTGCCTGCCTTTGAAATTAATCTATCATTATATTAAAAGGTAATGTGCCACATCTTCATGCAGTGCTAAGGTAGTGACAGGTGACAGGTGCTACCCAAACATCTATCTAGGAACAGAGAAGGCACTTTCTAGAGAACTGAGTGAACCATATGGTATTTAATGAGTATTGCTATGTAGCTTAAGAGATATAAATTAAATTCATAATTCTGAAGAAACAACTAAAACTCACTAGATCACCTCCTTTTAACCTCATCTGCTACTCATACTGAGAAACTGACTGAAATTGATAAAAATTCCCTTCACTAACTATTTTAGCTAGAAAGATAATCTGTATCCTTGCAAGCACTGAATCTGGGCATTTTTATCTTAGTTTCAGTTTCCACTGCTTTATTGTGAATTGTCAACTGCAGACCCAGTAAAGCACTTAATCACTACATTATGGATCTGGGATACAATATATGGAAAAGTTTCCTTTCAGGTACACCTTCCAGGGTGCCAATGGGATATAGCTCTACAGAAAGCTCAGTTCTGTGCTTTCTAATGGGGGAGGGGCAGAAAGGAAAAAATCTTAAGCTGGAAAATAAATCCCAGTCTTTTTTCCCCCCTCTCTCCTGTGCTGTAAATACAAACAATTGATTTAATTTAAGCTCTTTCATACCTCTCACATGGTTCAATAATACAGAGGATTTGTTCTTCATCTTTTCATTTCCAGGCCTGGAATGCTTCTTAAGCCCTACCTTAAGGGTCACTCAGTCTTCTCACAGGTGACATCTAGATAGGCATGCAAGTAGCCCATAATCACTTACCTCCAGACTTCTTTGGAAGGTGAGAAAGAAAGAAATATAAAACTTTTTTTATACCTTATTTTTTTAAAACTTGTGATCATTCAATGGTTGGTATTTTAGAAGCATCTTTCTGGTATGCAATATAACAGCATTAAAATATAGATTTCCAAGGCCTGCACCTTCAGTTTAAATAGTATCACTGAATAATGCTGATGGTTCAAGCATCAGAAATCAGAAAACAGAGGCCTTCTCACCACAAATGCCTTGAAACAAAGAGCCATCAGATAACTGGAACAAATCTGTAGAGATCATGTAGTTTTCCCCTCCTCCAACTCAAAGTAAAGCTGATGAGATCAGATCGCTTAGGAATTTCTCCAGGTGAGCTTTGAATATCCTGAAGAGAGGACATTCAACAATTTCTTTGCTTGCAACCAGTTGCAGTGCTTTACCGTTCTAATATTTACATCACAATTTTCCTCATTCCATCTTGTGCCTATTGCTTCTCATACCACTGCTGGGGGTCTCCAAGAAAACTCACTTTCTGTAAATTCCTAGTCTGCTAGTTAAAGACAACAATATTATCTCCTTCCTTTCTCCACTTAGGTCTTCATAAACCCTGTTCTTTCCAACTCTCTTCACACACCACGTTTTGCAGCATCTTTACCACCTTGGTGGCCTTCTGCCAGATTTGCTCCACCCTTGATACCTGTCTCTTACTGTGAAGCCCAAATTTGGGCACAGTGATCCAGATGTGGTTTCACAAATACTGACTAAAGACGAGGATTTCACCATCCTGACCTGGTGACTCTACTCTTACTATGGCAGATCACTATGAAATTGGTCCTCCTTGGCACAATGGAACATTACTGATATGAATTCAAAATACTCACCCACCTTTTCCACACAGCTGCTTTCTTCCAATCAGTAAGAACACAGTCTGTTGTCCCGTTGCACAGGAATTATTCATTCTAGATGTAAGACCTCACATTTCCTTTTGTCAAGCTTCCCAAGATTCAAATGAGAGCTTAATTTCTCCAACACCTTGAGATCCCTTTGAATTGCAGCTCATCAACAACTGTCCACAGTTTGGTCATTTGCAAACTTGCTGAGAATGCACTCTCTTTTATCACCCAGTTTATCCACATACTGACACTCTGGCAGTACTGGCAGCACCACTAATCACAAAATCCCTCTTCAACTTTCTGCTGCTGAGCACAGCCTAGTGCCAGTGAATACATCCACTAGTCGAGCTGAATTCCCACCTCCCTCAATCATACACTTACACAGCCCACATTTATCTAATTGGGATATAGGCACACTGCAGAAGACTGTATTAAAGTCATTGCAGAAATCAAATTAAGTATCATTTCATGTACTGCTACGGTTCACAAAGCTAGTCTCATTGCAGAAGGCAATGGCTAGCCCTCAGTAGATCCATGTGGGCTATTCCAAGTCAGCTTTTTGTCTTTTGTGTGCTTACAAGTAGCTTCTAGGCAGATTTGCTCCATAACCTTCCCATGAATTGGGGTCAGGCTGACTGGTCTGTAATTCTTTAGCAGACATGGCATTTACCGTTTTCTTTCTTTCTTTTCAGTGTTTTTTCCCCAGTCATAATACCACATTAAAAACTTTTTCACTATTTTTTCACCCACCTACTTTCTGTCAGAGTATCTCTCAACTGTTTACTGAATTTGTTGAAGATCAAAGCACCGCAGAGTGATGCAGGCTCTTGGATCCTAGTACTTCTTCTATCCTGAAAAGAATTTCTTCGCTTCACATGTGCTCTCCTCAATACACCTGTTAAAAATTGATGTCCCCTTGTGACAAATCAGGAAATCACTTTCATTTTCAGGGCCTCCATGCTAATGTTACTTCATCTATTTAAGAGCCTGAAAACACAGAAAGAAGTTCCTGTGCCAAGATCAACCACTTAGTTCAAAGAAGAGAAGCTTTTCCTGAGCTACATGATCAGCTGTGTCATAAAATGCATCAATTATCTGTATATCATAGTGCCCTGGTTACTCACAAGTCCAGAAAACTGTTTTCCTTCTTGTGGCAATGCGTTTGGACACCCAGTTCATTAATCTGATCTTTTCTGCCATTTTAACTAAGTCATATAGTCTCTCTCATGCAGCGTATTTGGAGCTACAGGGCAGCTTTTCAGGTTTAGGTGTTCTATTCCAAATCCAGCTCACAACTCTGCTCCTTCATTTCAGAGGATGCTTTCTACAAAATTGGTTTTGCCTTTCCAGAGGAGAATGCTGTTACAAGATACTCACAAAACCTGTGGGTGCTGCAGTTTCTTCAGGGATGTTCTTGCCTTTCTTAACCACTGCTGAAAGGACTTTGTATCTTAACAATAAGTAACTGTTAAGAATAGTTAACTCTTTTCCACTGCATTTGCATTCTGTCATTCTAACAGCTGCATCTCCTTTTCAGTACTACTAAGTGTCTTGGAATATATACTTAGAACAGAAAGCAAATGCCAGGAAAAGCCAATTTTCTTCCACTGGTTTCAGAGGCGCAGGATGTTCCTTCTCCTTTGTTCTGAGGTTCATAGGCTATTCTGAAAGGTGGTTTCCATATAGGGAAAACTTTGACATACTTAACATGCTTGCACATTAATTGAATTCTTTTTACACACACTCAGTTTCCCTGTCACTTTTGCTAATCCTCAAAGTTATTTATTTTTAAACAGAAGCCTCTGGCTTTTATTCCCTCCATTTGATTCTCCTGTAGAGTCATAAAATGCTGAATTGATAAAGTGACAATAATTGACACAACAGAACAGTAAGGTCACAAACATAAAGAGAGGGAATGTCATTCTGACCTTGCAACACATGTAAAGCTAGAGCAATTCATCTCAGGTCAGTGACTTAATTTAAGTACATTTAGTTACAAAAGAAATTGTATGCACTGCAGTATTTAAAGCCTATCTTCTTGCATATTCATATTCAAATACCTTCTGTAACATATCATCTTAGGGAAATACTGTTTGGGGCGGGGGGGAGGGAATCAATCATTGGAAAACAGAAGTTGCTACTAGTTAAATTTTCTGCCTGTTATAGGATAAATAAGAACTTTTCCCATCAATTTCATTCTTCAATATTCCACAAACACCTGGGATAGATCCTTCTCATTCAAGGGAACCCTCACATAACACTGCCAGAGTAGATTTATACCACACACTGTGTAACAATGTAGTAGACATTTTGTTTCAGTTATTTAGGCCTTAGGCATAGTCTATCAGCTACCAATTATAGTCAGGGTAGAGCAAGGGGAAATTAAAGAATTGCTAGAACTTACACAGGAGCTGGACCATGCAGTTGAAATAGCCTGGAAACCAAAGAATGCAAAAGATGTACAATTCTCTCTTCTGAGTTAGGTCATAGAATACCTTGAGTTGGAAGGGACCTTAAAGATCATCTAGTTCCAACCCTCCTGCCATGGGCAGGGACCCCTTGCACTAGACCAGGTTGCTCAAAGGCTCATTCAGCCTGCTCTTACACACTTCCAGGGATGAGGCATCCACAACTTCTCTGGGCAACCCATTCCAGTGTCTCACCACCCTCATAAGAAAGAACTACTTCCTAATATCCAATTGAAATCTACTCTGCTCTAGTTTCAAACCATTGCCCCTTGTTGTAACACCACAGGTCCTTATCAAAAGGTCAAATGGCTATATGTTGTGAACAAGTTTAAGGCTGTTCTGTGCAAGTTAATTTGCATTGCTATATCTATAGCTAAACTACCTCAAGCAGAGTCTATAAATAATGCCTTACAGAGAAAAGAACAGAGATTGTATGCTAGAGGATTCCAAAGTAATAGACTTAATTGTCTCTTTCTACAAGATTAACTAGACCAGACATTGACCAACTATGATCACTTTCAGTTGGGGTATGACAAAAACTATGCACTATTTTGTGTTCAGCCACCAAGGACTTGGGAACTAACAGCTTACTTAACCACTGGTGAAAGAACTTTCTATGTCAAGAATAATTAACTATCACAGAATAGCCAACTATATTCCACCATATTGTCACATACACTACACTCATTTTCTATTTACAGAAACAAAGTCTTTAGTAGGCTAGAAAAATATTGGAATTTTTTTTCTATACACTCCTAAGATCAGCTTTGTACAAAGGAATTAAGATAAACCACACTAACGAAATATAAATCCCCAAAAGCACACATCAGGCTCCAGTGACAGTGGTAACCATACACACTTGCTCACTTAATAAAAACACAAGAGCCCTCCCCTACCTCCACAATTTAATAACACACCAGCATCTTTCTTAACAAATTTACAGGAAGACATGAGTTTCCACTGTCACTCAGCCCTTACTTTCAGATGTGGAGATTTTCATCACTAAGTGCAACATACATTAACACACTGCATTTTAGCATGCCTTCTTACTGCTAATGCATTGGCATAAGTCATTTTATTAGAAGGGGAAAGGCTGAAGTAGTAGCACCCTTCCATAAAACAACAAAACTTGCTTTTACTTCTCCAGTAATATTAGCATCATATTTTGTTGCATTCACATTTTTCTTTCCATGCAAACCTTTGTATGTAAGAATAATCCAAATACCTTGTCCTGCAGATCATCTCCCATTACATATGTCTTCACAAGACCCATGAGAAGTGAGTTATGAGATGATGAGTACAGTAAGAAGCATTTAATCGGAGAGACCATGGCTGGAAGTTCCTAGTTACAAGTATATACCACTTACAGTTGACCATTGATTAGCCTCTCTAGAAACTACTGCAATATAATCCAAACAGGAATAGTTTATTTCAAAATACATTTTTTTCTAACATTCTGAAATAAAATTCTTCTTGCTTCCAGGCATACAACCCTATTACTGCAGCTCTCATTTTTCCTGTGCTTTTTCTTCCGGTCATTCATTTGCATCCAGTTTGACATTAGAGACTAGTATCTTCAATACAGTCATTACAATTAGTCATTTGTTTGCTCTGCACCAGCCCAAGGGGATCCTGATGTAAGAGGAAGTCTTTTGCCTACCCCCCACTATACAGACAAGTAAGTTAGTCAACATCAGGGTAGGCATCAATAATGTTGCAGAAGAGACATTTTCAAATGATGTATTTTGCCACATTAACTTGAACTCAACATATTAACCTATTTAAATTTGGGAAGGAAAAAAAAATGGTGTCTACTAAGCTCACCCTTTCTGCTCCAGTATAAGTTATCCAAATCTAAAAGAAATGAATGATGAGATTAAAAAAAAGGATATGTACCCTATTCATAGTTTACCTAAAGAGTGTGTTTGAAACATGCCTCTTGTGAGAAAGGAGCTAAGCTTTCAAAGTGACAGCTAAAGGGCACATCTAGGAGTAATGAAATGAAATTGGACAGAAAAAAAAATATAGAGGTAGTCAACTGAATATCAAGGAGGACCAAAATGACTTTTTTCTTTCTTCTTAGCTCTGAAGCAGGCCTTCACATAACCATCCTTCTCACTTCAAAGCCATGTCACCTAAGCATACAATCAAATTTCCCACACAGCTTTCTAGTGGACACACAGGAAAACTGTCTTCCTGAAGTGCCTACGGGCCCCAAAAGCCCAGGTACAGTTCTGTTCCGGGTTGCCAATACACATTGCTTTATACTTTCTTAAATGTACATACAGAGGCTGTAACCATGGCATCCCAGCACTGTTCAGACCCATACTTAAAGCTCTTTTTCAAGTGCCAGTTCAAAGAACATCGCAACTAATATTTATTTCCTTCCCCCCCTGCCATATGTCCAGAACCTTTTGCTTGGGGGCTTTTGTTTGACTTTGGGTTTGGTTTCACTGGTGTTTTTCCTCTCCTGTTGATGTCTGCCAGAGGCATCACCATGGTGACTAAAAAACCTCCTGAGAGGATAACAAACCCTCAAAGTTTTCCTTTAGAGCAGTCTCCAGCTGTTGCAAACTTGGCCTATTTATCTCTTCACAGCCTCAATTAGAGCCATTGCATCTTGGAACCGATTTCTTCCTCCCTCCTACTGAAAACGCTTTGGTCCACCTGTCAATTGGCATCCTTGCTTCATTACTTGTTGAAAGGTCACAATACAGCTCCCTTCTCCTGGCAAATCACTCCTAATCAATTCCTACTGTAAGATTACCTCCTCACCACTTCACCACACAGACACACACTCTCTCATGCTGGGAAGGGGGTAGCTGCGATGGCCACCTCCCTGAGGAATTCCAACAGATAAGGAATTTGGTGCAGGGTTATTCTCCCAGGATTGTTGCCTCTCCCCTTCTCCAAAATTAAGATAAATCTGTCTATACAAGATGCTTTGAGATGTGTTGATGGAATAAAGCTTGTTTACTCAGAATGCAAACTCTTCTGTACTATTCTACAGTATAAATAACACTGCAATATATTACGATTGCTTGTTTGCCCACAATAAACCTGCTAATGGCAATTGGTTGGATTTTCAATCAGTTATCCTATCAGACAATGCCTTTGCTTTAATTCCCATTCCTTACACCAATAAGCTGAAATGACAAATACCACAGAAAGAGAGTTACTTATTATGTACCCAGAGACAGAAAAAAAAAGCCTTCACAACCTTGGTGCACCATCTAGGGAACCTGAATCACATTGAGTTGAACCAGGCTGTCTGATTGAGAGAAGAACACAAAAGACTGGAGTCATCATGAAATGTGACTTGTACAAATACAGACTGTAACTTGCTCTTCTGACAGGTGGATGTTGCAGTGTCCTGTTATTTCACTATTTATTAATGCTTCCTTTACTGTGTGGTTCCCTACTATCCCCCACACACCAGTCTAGAACAAATGTCCTTTAAGGGGTTTTATGCTTCTATTTCTATTCAAGTGTCTCCTTTGGTTTGATGCTGTTGCCTCTGATGTTGCCAGGAAGGGATTATAATTAGCTGTGAAAACACAAGTTTTTAATAGTTTGTCAATGTGCCAAAACTCATTGAAAATACCAGTGAATATGGATACAACAAACTCATCAACTGACTGCTGCTAAAGAATGCAAAGCACATTAGATCACGTTGCTGAGATTTTAAAGGTCTTTCTTTGCTAGCAAATTTAGAACTGCGGAAATTTTCTCAGTTGACACTGTTCTGAATAAGGACATCTGCTTGCAGACTTACTACAGGGAGAAGCCACAAAGGTTTTAACTACACTGCCTCCAACAATGCAGCTACTGAGTCATAAATTTCTAGGGCTGAGAACTAAGTTCACCTTTGAATTGTTTTCTCTCTTGGCTCTCCCAGGTGAGGTTGCCAAGAGGATGAGCAATCAGAGTCATGCGTGATAATGGGAACTGCCAAATAGATCCCAGATGCACCAGCTTCTGCCTTTGTTCTGCACAGACACAGCACTAAGCAGTTAAGGGCTAACGTAATGTCATGGAGCCGTGCTTGTTCAGCATCCTTATTATCTGTTGGGAAACAGTTTTCTTCTGTGTGCTACAGAGCACAGAACTGTGGGGCTGGCCACAGAGAGCAGAATTAGAAACATTTTTCTGTATTTATTTTTGAACACTTAGTAGTGCAGAGGGAGCATGTTTGTGGGCACCAGTATAGCATGTGACAAGTGTAAGGGATCAGTACAGACTGACTGGATAAGCCATGTGTCAATCAAAGTTATAGATGGGGAAATCACATGCTTCGTATTAATATCCCCAGAGACACAAAGGCTTTCTAGCCAGCAACTAATGTCTCATTTTAAATTAAAGGAAAAAGGAAATCATACATTCCTATTCAAATCCATGCTGGCACACAAAGAAATGGCCTAAAACTATTCATTAAAGGCAATGAATAACTCCCAGGAATCTGTAATAAAAAGCATATCGAGAAACAGAACCTGACCTTATAATTCAAACAAAATGGTTTGGTTTTTTATCTTCCACCCCCTATTACTCAGAAAACAATTATCAAGAGAACACAGTAATGAAAGGTTATGATACAAGATTTTTGAGACTCGTGCACAGACACAGGCTTTCGGTGAGATGAGCAAACAAAATACAGTTAGCTCACAACAGACAAAATGTATTTAAGACTTGGTTTTGCTCTTTGTTTGCATTGACTCCAAAGCACCAAATATACCCCAAAGAGACAAATCCCAGCACCCTGATGAACTTATTGTATGGGTTCAGCAAACTCCTTGCTCAGCCACGTTCTGTTAAAATGAATTACAACAAATACTGCAAGATCACCTTCCATTTTTTTCTTCTAGGAATAACACTTGCATGACACTGTCTTTATAAAATATGATGATAATTTCTAACACAGAGTCTTAACAATGTCATGCAATTTAAATACCTTTTTCTTTCTTATATTTCACAGTGCCTAGAAAGAATAAATGCTACTCCTGACAGTCAGGGAAAAGGATCTTAGTGGTCCACACTTTAAGAAGATTCTGCATTTCCCAGCAGACAACATTAAAAAGTGCAGTAGTACAGCATTTCTTTGCCTCCACATGATTTACCAAGCACCACAAAGTCAGCAACAAAGAATTCAGAATTGCCAGCTCCAAGACAGTATTCCGAAGGTGGCCTGGAAGTCCAGAAAGACTATCTGAAATGGGTCTGCTGAGCCATATTGCTCTCGGATTTACTTCTTTTCAGTGGCTTACGATCTTGCCTGATAAGTTTTGACAGTAACTCAATGGTCAAAAGTTTGAAAGACTGAGAACCCTGTCTACTCCTTACATTATGTCAGATGCCGCGAAAGAGACCTCTGCTGAAGTCAAAGAGTTACAGCTTCTAATGAGAAAGCAGCAATATCAATACAGGCCAACCCATTTTCACAGAATGAGTTGAATGGAAAGAGTCCTTAGTCATAAATTGTTAAGAGTGCCAAGTACTGAAAGCAAAACTTGTAAAAATCACAATCATACCTTCATAAGTCTTGTCTCTTTAAACTTAGGCAAGAGGACCTATGCTGCTCTTTAACCTCTCTAAGAAGCAGTTTTATATCACTGGGAAGGAAAAAATTTCTCCTGATCAACCAGAGGTATAATAAATGTGGGCACAGCTGATATAGCAGTTTGATGTTTATGAAGTCTGCCTTTATTTAAAACCAGGTAGCAGCATCACTTAAAAAAAAGTATTCCAGATAAATCAGGAGATAAAAACTTTCAAAATCCCCAAGATTTGTCTTTTAAGATTCAGTGGGTACTAATTTGACTGTAATAGCTGCCATGCAAACCCTTACCCTCTTAACTTCTTGCCATTCAGAGCGGGAGCCCTGTAGTGGCTTTCCACTCAGGCACTGTGTCTTACCACCCTTATTCATGCTGTGTTATCCTGCGAGCACACTCTCCACATGAGAATTAGTAGCAGCAACAAGCTATGTAACAATTACCAAAAATTAGAGTCAAAAAACCTGCTGCTCAAGAGAAGAAAGGGTGTATACAAAAAACCACTGAGCTGGAAATGATGCCGCAGAGCCCTGCAGCAGAATGGTCTGGACCATCTAATTAGCTATTGCTGAACAGAGATTTATTTTAACTCAGAGGTTTCCTTTTTGTCTCATTTGCAGAGGTTTTCACTAGAGAACATAAAAAATTGTTTCCAAATCAAAACAGAAAATTAATTTGTGGGATGTCTGCAGCAGACATAAAATTAAAACATCTGTACTACCACCAAAGTTCTCTGCACAGCATAGAAGAGGCACAATTGTGGTTTCTTGCCTTCTTTCTGAAGCCCAGAACTGTAAATTTTCCAAATACACCGAAGAAAGTTTATGCTGCTGTCTACTGTCTACTGTCCACCCAGGAAGGTGATCTAAATCACAACATCTCCCCAAACTGTAAAAATAGAGACTATAAAATAACTGGATAACAAAGACTTCGGTTCAGAGAGCCTTGTGATAGTCAAAGAAAATAGAAACCTGTATTGTTTGCATGGTAAGTATAATCTCCTCCTGTTGCTCAAGCATCTGTTTGTGAAGTCTCTAAGATATGACAGAACACTTCTGCACATATTGTCACATCAGAGAGAAAAATAATACAGAATATTTTCAATCTTTAGAAAAAACACAGATCCTCACATGCATTATAAATCACTAAAGCTGGTTCACAAATACAGCTATACCACTGTGTGCAGCAATCTTCTTATTAGTAGTAACAATAGGAAATAGTTCGACCATTTGAACACATTACACTCAAACAGATATATAACCCAGAAAATATCCAAGGTGGGGAGAATGATGCATCACAAGCATTGCCCCTTTTGGTGGAAGCTTTATCTGACCACGTGAATCTTTCTAATCTTCTCCCAAGTTTTCAGACAAGGCTAGGAACAATCTACTGCATAGTGAAATGTTTCTTTTGCCTGAGAAAGCCTGCTCTTAGAGTTTTTCATTTCTGCTGGTGCAACAGACAGTTTATATAACCTGTAAGGAAAGCAGGGAGCTCCCACAGTGTGGTGACTTAAGGGCTAGTGATGCTCTCCCCAGCTTAGAAAAACCCTCAAGCTTAGGTCTAAAGGAAAAACTAGTGACAAAATATTTTTGCTTATTTAGAAACTTGAAGTTTTGGGGCATTTTGTACCGACAGACTGGGGAGGCAGGGGGCGAGGAAAGCAGGCAGTACTTTTCTTAATTCATATCATTCTATTGAGATCTTTAACACTAGAAGCATCCTTTGGAGCTCACCCTGGGATCCTCTGCTGGGGCTATCAACAAAAATAAAATAGAAATATTGTAGTATGGACAGATCTATTTCAGCTCTCACTGGAAATATAATTGCAGCATCACCTGGGAGCAAAAATAAAGGTTTTCTTGTTACTGGGGAGAAAAAAAAAAAAAAAAAAAGCAACATTGTACTTGCTAAGATATTTACTGCAGACAAAGCAAATGTTGAAATTGTGAAATAAATACAGTTCTAAGCCATATGGGATCCTTCCTACAATGTCCTTCCCTTCCTAACCCGCCCAAGCAGGTGCTATTCCTTCTCATAACTGCGGATCTTCCAGAGAACTTCGATGCATCAAGAAGAGGCACCATTTCTCAGCTGAGAATTCCTTAAGGCAGATTAAAAGGGTAAGCATCTATCACATCTTCACCTTCCCTCTATGAACCACACTTTGAACACGCAAATTGAAATTCACTGCTTTTTTCCACCCCTTCAAGTTCCAGATATGCAAGTCACGAAAGGATCGAATCTACAGTCTTTGTTTGATCCAAAACCTATTGAGATCAAAGGCTTTGAAACAGGACCGTTAATGTTTGGAAGGGATTTCAAATAAGCCTGTAATTTAATTTATTTCTTTTTAGAGCGTTAGTTTTCACAATGGAGTTATTTAAGGTATAATGAGACAAAGATTTTAAAAGCTCCAATGAAGACCACATTGATATAGAGAAGGGCTCAAAGAATCTTTTGGGGTTTATTATCTGTAACTGCTAGTATTCCTTTCACCTTTATTTAAGTAGCATCTGCTAATAGAAGATTTTAGCCAGAGGGATACAGCTGCTCAGGATATCCTCTGTGTTCTGCTCTCACTTAATTGTATATTATCAACCATTCCCTGGAGAACACATTTAATAGATGATGAACATGTTTCATGAACAAACCTTCTCAAGAGCATTGTGAGATTTGAAAGCCCTGACAGAGAGCAATGATCTGTGTAACTTTGTATTCTCTGGAGAACACCACTGCACTCTCAACAAATGGGTGGGGAAAACTCTAAGTAATGCTATAAATAAATAAATAAAACCACTCATGATGTTGGCTTAGGAAAAAAAGAAAGAAAGATACACTTGCTGGCTTGGTGCTACATATTTCAGTTTCTCATGGAGATTAAAATACACCTCTCTTCACACCTCTGGCTATTTCCCATTTATTCCTTTTTAATTTCCAAACCTGTAGTCTCTCTACACGTACAAGCTGTGCTGGGGAGAAAAAAACCCTGAAAACAGTCATTAATTGAAGAGTGACAGATGTTGCAGTCAATGGTCACTTGCGAGCTGCAGTCACTGGTATCTCATATGTAACTGTCTGGTAACCAGAGAAGAGGATACTGAAGGGAAAAGGCCCTAACAAAAAGTAGGTTGATTGTAGGTAGATCAAGAGAGACATAGCTAAGGGTAACATGAAGACACAGGCAATCTTTTTGCTGTGTTTATGCAATGCTTCTTTTGGAACACCCTGATCCATTTACAGATCAGCAAAATGTACTATTGGTAGCTAACTACATGATGAAGAGTCTGGGGGAAAGGACTGCCTTTAAGCATGTCCAGGTGCACAGCAGTATCCTGGATCACAGCAATTTTCAAATACACTCCCATGTTTAATCAGATCATTACAAAAACTAAGATCTTCTTAAGAAGCTCTGTCAGCACAACAATCAGAGGGGAAAAAATAAAAAAGTCTGCAAAACAAACATCATGACCCACATATGTATATATTTGGGTAAATACTGCTTCTAGATTAAATCTTTATTACATTTACCTGACAAATTGCAGGGCAAGGAAAAAGTTATGCAATGGAACTAGACAGAAAGCTTGAAATAGTTCCAGAATGAGAAAATCAGAAGGGTAAAATGCCCACAGCAGGCCATGGAAGAACTCATTACAGCAAAGCAGTACCATAAGTTTTCAGTGCTCTTGTTGTGATCAGGAAGCTATAAATAAATACAAGTCTTCCCATTTCACTTCAGTAAGGTCCTCCACTGCCTGGTTTTCTAGAATAGCTGGATATTCCAAAGGTACCACATTTGGCCTTCCACATTTCTTCCTTTCTTTCCACAGTTTCCAAAGAAACACAGATGTAAATAACATAAACTTAACAAACCAACCAACCAAACAAACAAAAAAACCCCACAATAAAACAGACTTGGAAACCTAAAAGGCTTTTTCATGTGGTCAGCTGTGTCACAGGTAATAGTGTTTCTCTTTTGATTTATGTTTGTATCTTGTTTTAATGAAGTTGATAGCAGCCCCTTTTAACATATTGCTTTTTATCTATATATTTTTTGTCCAAGTAGGAGAATCTAGAATCACTTGAAAATTCATTAACATTGACATTTAGACAACACAAAGCTATTTGAATTCAATTAAACAAACACAGTGTGTTAACCTTCAGCAAAAGAAGTAGCCGTTCATTTTTATAGGCTGCCGTAAACAGATTTCTGGGCTTCAAAGCCAAGATCAATAAAGCTTCTGCAAACAATAATAATCTCACACACACTGCATCGACAGCTGCTCAGAAAATATAGTCTGATTCGAAAGGTCTTAGAGACTGGGCACTTTCCCAGTCTTTTCCTCTTGCTCTCTAACATCAGAGTGCAAATGCCAAGACCTTAGTGAATTCCATTGCAGCAGTTGAAAGGATCTTCCTCATTCTCTAGCAAGAAAACCTACCTATTGTGAAAAAACTTGGGGAAAAAGTGAACCCAGTATTGCACAATTGCCCATACACTGATGAGGCACCAGTTACATAGCCTAAGGCTACAAGGCACTTCCATAAAATAAGACAGAGGGAGATGAATCCTTAAGCCCGTTTCTTTTCCCTTAAGATTAGTGCTATTGACTTAATGCTAAAGAAAAACTTCCACTCATCCAGAGATTAAATACAATCCAGTGGCCAACTTTGTCTACAAGTGTCTTGCTTGCTTTCCCATAATCATGCTAATGAAAAGTAACAATTCAGCAACTCCTGAATTCCTTAGTCCTACTAGGGCTGCCAATGCAGTCCAACCCTGTGTTCTTACCTGCTCCACTGAGCATTTTATGACTTCCTACATCCCTGGTATCTATTTGACTGTTTAAGGAGGTGGATGGGAGTGAGTGTGTGTGTATGTGTGGGTTCGGGTTTTTAGGGATTTGCAGGGTTTTGGTTGGTTAGTGTTTTTTAAACAGTTCTTTGGGGCAGCAATGCCATGCTTCAAGCCCACTGATAATCTGCTAGTCTACAAATACAGTGGCAATGGTGTGCTCTAACTGCAATCCGACTGCCAACAGCAGACACCTAAAAGACTGGTTGATCAGGAAACGGACAAAATGCAGAGGCAGATGGCAACTCATCTTTGATCTTCTTAGCTACACTAATAATAATAATATCATGGAATCTTGCAGACAATATCTTTAAAATTAGTATCTAACACTAAGATGCAATTATGCTGAGGTTATAAAATTGCATATGGCCAACATTAGAATTATGATTCTGCAAGATAAATCTTAGGTCCTTATTCTGTTTTCCCCTCTCTTTCTCAGCAAATTGCCCCTTGTCCCAAGGAGAAAGGGTAAGTACCCAAATAGAGAAATTTGGAGGCTTCCTCCTATCTTCTCTCAGATGTCAGTGAAGGACTGAGATGAGAACTCAAACTGTACTCTGTGATCAGTCAGATCAAGTCTCACTCAGGTCAGCAGATTAGGCTGCTTGGGAGCTACTGAAAAAAAACTCAAATAGATGCTTAAGGCTAAACTTTGTGTGGTCAGTCTGAGGGATTTGGGGGGCTTCTGTAATTCCACAATAGTTGATTCAGCTATTGCATTACAATAAAATAACATAAAATAACATAAAATAAAATAAAACAAAACAAACCCCAATGATAAGAAACCCAAAGAAAACCCCACATACAAAATAAACAAACTCAACACAACTCCTTTGCATAAAACTTCAGTACGATGTTACGCAAAGTATTGCAAGCCGCATTACACATAAAAAGGAAAGTGCACCTGTATTTCTGTCAGACACTTTACCTCAACTAGCCATGTTTCATAAACTGTATTCTGTCAATGCTCAGGACATCATGCACAGTCATTTCTTGTGGTGAGATAAACTACAGCTTAATCACCATGATCAGGGATATCAAAAGAACTGACAGGACACAGAGTCCCTCTTACTAATGAAAGGAAAGCACTCCAGCAGATGGCCAGCTTTCAAAGTCACTAAGTACAAAGCCACCCTATTTCTATGTTGGTGAAAATTAGAACAAGATTAGACCTTCTGAGGGTATTTAGTGAGTAGGTGCATGTAATCAGGCTGGCAAATAAGCAGCATCCTAATCATGATGAACCACATACTAAGCCTACTTGATGCACAGGTGACATTCTGCTGAGTATCTACAGCCTGCAGATGAAATAGGTCTGATGGTCACTGAATGCTTCTGTTTTCTGTTTACTGCATTCACCACTACAATCCCAACAAATTCATTTTCCAGTCACAGAAATCTCATCCAGAGGAGTCCAATAGCAACCCAGTATTTAGAGAAAGCAAAAAAACCAAAATCTGAGCAATGAGCCTCATGGGGTATATTTCCATTTAAGTGGATTCCCAAATCACCTTGATAGGCAGTAAGAGGAACTAGCTCACAGGCCACAGCAAAGCAATTCATTTAGGTATTCTATGTACAAGTATACTATCTATAGCAAATATTTTTCCTTCTATTCTCTGCTGCAAAGTAGTGCCAGATTTACAATTTGCCGCTTCCAATGCAGTTTATAAGAAATACAAAATACTCCAGACATGAGCACTGCTGGAAAGTGGATGTTTCTCTGCCCAGTTGGCAGTGTTAATTCTGCTTTCAAGGGCATTCAGGAACATTATCCACATTCAACATGAAAACAACTGTGTTCATGCTAGTAAACACCAGCCCACTCGTTCTCTTAGCCCTTGGTTTATGAACAAAGTATCACAGTACATTAGAGGTTGGAAGGGGCTTCCAGAGATCATTGGGTCCAACCCCCCTGCCAAAGCAGGATACCATGAGTCAAACTTTGCTATGAATGCATCTTCTGAAACAAAACCAAAAAATGGATACACATAATTCAGAGGAAGCACATACAGGATTTTAGGGAGTGAAAAGGAAACGGGTCAGGGTTGTGCACAAAGTATCTGTTCATCTGTCTCACCTACTGATGAACACAGTTCACCAGCAGAAGTGTGCTGTCTGGCCATATGGAAAGAAACTAATAAGCTTGTTTATTCTAAAGGCAGCACTTCATCATACCTCCAACTTTAAAGCTTTATTCAGATGAAGTCAGGTAGCAAGTAGCTCATCTTTATGATACATGGCCTGTTGGTGGGAAAGGGTGTGCTTTATATTTCTCACCCCTAAAGACAGTGAATTTGACCATTCATTTGGAACCTCATGCAACCATCATTCTAATTTTTGTCTTTCTCATTCTTCATTGTAAAAACACCATGACTTGATCATTGATCCTATGTGGATAGAATAGATGTAGTTGTTCCTATATCAGTATCTTAATTTACACCCAGACTAGCATGAACAGCTGGAAGAAATCAAACTTCCTCCAGCAAGGGCTTCAATTTCTCTTCACAGGGTCCCAGGTCCTGCCAGGAGCCTGTTCCAATGCACAGCCTCCTTTATGTGCATCCACCTGCTCCAGCATAAGGTCCTCCATGGTCTGCAGGTGGATACGTGCTCTACCATCAAGCTCAGAGGGACATCCTCTGACTTCTCCATAGGCTGCAGGGGAACCGCAGCTCTGGCACCTGAAACATCGCCTTCTCCTTGCCTTCTTCACTGACCTTGGTGTCTCGCAGAGTTGTTTCTTTCACATATTCTCATTCTCTTTCTGTCTTGTGCCATTGTGCAGCAGTTTTACCCCCTTTCTTAAATATGTTATCACTGAGGGACTACCACCATTGATGATGGGCTCAGCCTCAGTCAGCTGCAGGTCCATTTTGGAGTCTGCTGGCATTTGTTCTATTGAAGACAGCCTTGTATCCCTCTCAGTATCAAAACCTCACCATGCAAACTCAGCTTCTTCCCACTGTATTATTTATATATTGGAATAGAATAGAATAGACTAGACTAGAATAGAATAGAATAGAATAGAATAGAATAAACCAGGTTGGAAGAGACCTTCAAGATCATCGTGTCCAACCTATCATCCAACACCACCTAATCAACTAAACCATGGAACCAAGCATTCTGTCAAGCCTCGCCCTGAACACCCCCAGTGACGGCGACCCCACCACCTCCTCGGGCAGCCCATTCCAATGGGCAATCACTCTCTCTGTGTAAAACTTCCTCCTAACCTCCAGCCGAAACCTCCCCTGACGCAGCCAACCTAAAAATGAAGATGAAAAGAGGCATATGTCTGATGCAGTATAGATAATCTGAGGAAGTACAGCAATATCAGATAACCAGGCTATTATTTGATTCTACCTTCCCTCCATTCTTATCTTCTTCCAAAGATATCAGACAATGGAACATCAGCTCAAAACAAAAACATTAACTACTGAGCTAACATTTCCACTCTTAGCAGTGCTCTTTAAGGAGGAGGCATCTTTCCCTTCAAATACAGTCCACATACATTAATAATCATTATACATTCATAATCATTATGTATGTCTGATACAGAAATAACATCTTTAGAAAAAAGTTTGAGCAGAAGGCCTTTAAAATAATGCAGGAGTATGAAGGGAAATGCATGAAACAAGTCAGAGTTGATGCCTGTCCTAAGTAGCTATGGTTAGGAGTCTCTATTAACAACATGTATCTTTTTCCAGTTGGCTCTTTTCCCAAAACAGATTCAGAGATGTAAAGACTTCTTAATGAATTTTAAGTTGTACACAAAGAGTAGGAAACACTATAATTATCACTGCTGTTTTCACTCAATACAATAGCAAGTACAGCATGGAGAGTTCTGGTTCATTCTCAAATGAAATTTAACAGATTTGGCTTTCTCCAAACATATATTGTGAAAGCTGCACAAAGCAGACTTAATGATGTGACAGACTTATGCACTTCCCTGTGTTATCAAGTGTTTTCAAATCTGACAGTGCACTGGAGTAACAGTATGCATACATATAAATAACTATTACACTATCACTTTTCTGAATGAAGGCATTCCAATTCCCCCCTCATGGAACACTGCTGTATTACACCCAACAACCCAGATCTGGCTGTACTGGAAATATTATCACAGTTCAGGAGGAGTAAAATGAGTTAACTGTTTACTTTGCAGACAGCAAAAAGACCAGACAAGAGATCCCTTTTTGAATACCTGCTGTCACTTTGCCTATGTTATATACAAACCAAAGCCAGAGTTAATGTCACATTTCAAAAAGCATTCTAATAGTTTGTGCTACACTAGAACCTAACAGAGAAGGCTATTTGCAACACAGAACTTCATGGGTTTTGTATGGAAAAGACCACCAATGACTTTCACAGGGCTTTCTTTCTACCATCCCATGGACTTTGCTGAAGACCAGAATAGCCTTTCTATTGTTCATCACATGGTATAAAAGACTTTGAAAGATGTTATAATTGAGCCAAATTGTTCCAGCCATTCTCATTTCCTTCATCACATTGGCAATCATGTCAGCAGCATCTAATGGATGTTCCAAACCAACATAGTTAATGATGCCCCCTGCTCAAAAAAAAAAAAAGTCTGAGACATCAAGGATGCTAATCAGAAAGTGTTCTTCAAGTTTTCAGCATAGACATCTAAGTCTGAAAGCTCAATACCATTTTTCTCCCTTCCATTCCAGACGTGCACATGCAAGATGCTGGTGGCGAAATGAAATATGGCACCACACTTCATTTTGGATCACCTTCTCCTCAATTACAGCTTTCATTAGTGGAAATTAAAAGTACAGCAAATAGCTAATGAAGTACTGTCCATCAAGTGCTATGGTGCAGCCCCAGGACACCACAATTACATGCTTTTTCACAAGGCAAGCATCAAAGGAAAATAAATGTACTTGCCCAAATGGTACCACACAGAAGCAGCATGAATGCTTTGTGCTGACTGCTGCAAGTAGTCAGGAGGGCCAATCAAGTACATCCATTTTGGAAAAGCCTTGGTCTCAGATGGGGACAAGGTGCAGGAAGAGTGATAAATAGTAATGAAACTACACAGGGAAAAGAAAACAGTGAAGAATTGTGGGGATCAATTGAGGGGGAGAACAACGAGAAAAAAAAAAAGAGTAGGGTTGAAAGGAAAGCACCACCAAGATCTTTTTTCTACATAAAAGAGAATTAAATAAGTAAAAAGTTTTAGAAACATGCAGAGACACATATTCAGCTACTTGGTTACTGTAATAGGCCAAGGAAATTCTCTTCTCAGCAGCACCTGTCTGCCTTTCCCAAAAAAGGGGTCATGCTCTTCTCTTCAGAATTTAATAGAATACTAAACAAACAGAAAGCCCTCTAAAAGTAATTTTAGTTGTAAAAATTTCACCTAAAAATATAAAGAAAGTACTTGGATACAATACTTTGGCGTGTTTTAATGTCCCTTGGGAAAAAAAGCCACAACAAACAAACTAATAAATATATATATATATATCCCACCAATTAAGTGAGCAAAGCCTATGCAATGGGTTTGATGACTCACTAAGAGTCTGTATTATTTTTTACAGTCTCTGCTGACGTTGCATATGCTTTCATGAGCTGCTGAATGACTGTGAAGCAAACAATATGGGCTGTAGATTGTTAATTTAATTGCCTTCCCAACTGAATCTCCTTCAGGACCAACCCTGAGGGCTTTCCTCTATGCTGTTGCATGGAAAGCTCTCACTGAAAGCAATGGATTAAACTTTCAGGCACCTACAGCAACTATGGCTGATAATAAAAACTGCTCAGAAAGTAAGACTTGAAGAAAAATACTAAGGAAATTAGAATTCAGTTATTCCAGCTGCTTCCTTTATCCATCAATCTGCTTGTAGATTAACCGATATTTATTTCATACACAGAGTAACCTTTCTAAATATTCCAATATGAAGACAAACTCAAGCATGCTGTCCTCAAAACAGCAAGACTCCTCACTACAGAGATTGGGAGCATAGAGCTGAAATTAATACTAAAGTCACAACAGTACACCTGGCATTAATGCCGAGTACAACATACTTGCAACCTATCTGCTTCCCATCCCTTTTGCCAGGGGTGAGGGTTTACATTTGTAAATTGCTCCATACATTTGCTCCATACTTTTTCTCCATGATGTTGACACAGATACTTGGAGTGAATCAGACCAACAAACTGTTTTCTTGAGTTACTTTTCAGCTGGGTCAGTTCATGAAACTGGTTCATATCACACTGTCAACACCTCCAGGCAAAAGCAATAGACAGCCCTGGGAGTGTTCAATCTGGCATTGCTGCCAAGAAGACCTAAGCATTGCCCAGTGCAAAAGGAGACATTATCAAATACTATATCATTAAACATTCATTACTCAACTATTTTTAAATACCATGCAAAATCACCACAACCCTACCTTATTTTAGAATAGAATAGAATAGAATTAACCAGGTTGGAAGAGACCTTCGAGATCATCATGTCCAACCTATCATCCAACACTACCCAATCAACTAAACCATGCAACCAAGCATCCTGTCAAGCCTCGCCCTGAACACCCCCAGCGACGGCAACCCCACCACCTCCTCAGGCAGCCCATTCCAGTGGGCAATCACTCTCTCTGTGTAAAACTTCCTCCTAACCTCCAGCCTAAACCTCCCCTGATGCAGCCTGAGACTGTGTCCTCTTGTTCTGGTACTGGTTGCCTGGGAGAAGAGACCAACCTCCGCCTCACTACAACCCCCCTTCAGGTAGTTGTAGAGAGCAATAAGGTCACCCCTGAGTCTCCTCTTCTCCAGACTAAGCAACCCCAGCTCCCTCAATCTCTCCTCATAGGGCTTGTGCTCCAAGCCCCTCACCAACCTTGTTGCCCTTTTCTGGACACGCTCCAGCAAGTCAACTTCCTTCCTAAACTGAGGGGCACCTCAGTTCTTGCACCAAAATGTAACCTGCCACATACTCATCTGCCAGGGTCACCTTTTGTTCTCAGATTGCAAGCCATTTAGAAGGGAAAAAAACAAAGTACCACATCTCTCCTCCCTCCTTTTTATCAGTAATATTTTTAATTACAAATATTGATATTACAACTGGTTCTAAAATATCCATTTGTTGTCCTCTCTACCTCCCAAGTGCTGAAGAGGAGTAGAATGGATGAAAGGACATTTTTGATTACTTTTCCTTTTTAAACTTCAATGGTTATGTTATTTTAAAATAAGTAAGTTAGGGAAGCATTGACCCATTACATGGTCAAGAGTTAAATCTAGTATTAAATTATAGAAGCTCAAAGATGGCTTTTGCTTTCCCTTTTTCCTCTCTGGCTGCTCTTCAGCCCACTTGAGCCTCCTAACAGAGCATTTATTCATTGCTCAAATTGTATGTCTCGTAGGATGGTATTCCCAACCCAGAAACAGATGCTATGGTAGCATCTCTACCCTTCTCTACACAAACTACATTGTCTCAGTGAAAGGTAATGTAACCACATACACCCTTCCTTAGTGTACAACATCTGCACTAATAATCACAGCTCCCAGTATTTCAGACTGGCGGTTGACAGTATTTTTGGAATACATTTGATCTTTAGCTTAAGAAAAATATAGCATTGGAGAAAGCAGACAGGGACAGAAAGCTTACTGTTGCTTTACTGGCAGAAACCACAGGCAGCAAAATCCACATGCTTACAAAGATCTACACAACATGTTCCCCAGTAGTCACAAGCTGAAACTGCTCAAGCAACAATCATCAGCACTTTGGACTTCATTAGGGAATGCATTTCTATTTCTGCAGCTGCCAAGAGGAACACATCTCAAGTATGAGGCTTCATTGGGTTTGTGTGGCAAAGTTTTGGTAGCAGGGGGACCTTATGTGAGAAGATGCCAGAAGCTTTACAGAGTCAAGTCAATTTTGCCCATGATGATAATTGATAAGTGATGATAATTGAGCCTCTCATCATGCTCTCTTCCCCTGTTCAGCTGAGAAGTTGTCACAGAAAAGCTTAGTGGGCACCTACTGCTCAGCCAGGGACAACCCACCACAGAAATCAAAACCCACCGGAAGCTTTGAAAGAAGTCTTGAAATCACTATGAAGAGGAAATCACTATGAAGAGGAAGTGTACACACCTCACTAAGGGGTGATGCAGTTCAGTCCTCCAGCATATAGTGGGCACACAGTGGTTATCAACAAACCAGCTCTATATCTTTGCTTGGGTTTGCTTATGATTCATGAACTAACTTTTTAACTTCAGGTTCAGATGTTTTGCATGTATTTCATGTTTCAACTGATATTGAAATATATCTACCAATTTCTGAATAATGTGACAACTCTCTATGCAATTTGGAGGTCTCAAATAGACAGAGCTCTCAATTTTTTTTTTTACTGCATCTCCCCAGACAAATAAATTAAGAGATAAATACTATAGTAATTACTGTTGGAAGTTAACCAGGTCTAGCAGCTCAGTGCTTGAAGTGCTGTGGATTCACTTGAAACAAAAACTTGAGACCCACTGATGATACTGCTCCTTTGAAGCAGATCAAGTCTCTGAGGAGCACTTCACAAAGAAGGCAGTGAGAAGGAAGGGCAAAACAGTCAAACCTTAACAGCCTTGAAAAGCCACATAGCACATCAGACCTGAGCAAGATGAGATAAAGGAAAGAATAACCAGCCTTCATCTTCCCACAGACTACTTGTGTCCACACAAGAACAGTCCTGCAAAGCCTCTCCTCCTCCCGTCAGAAGGACAGTAGACAGGATGGCCTTGGCTGTGAGATACTAGGACTGAACAGGCTGCTAAATTTCCTCGCTATGAGCCACCATCGCTATTTTGTCATTAGACGAGCTCGGTTTGCCTACGTCAACCCTTTTGCAGCCTTCCACCAAGGGAAATACTGTGCACAAAGAAGTGAAGACTGTAAGGAGCAAGAAATGAGAGCCTCATTGCAGTTAAGGATTCAAAGCTGATGAAGTATGAGGTTTTTAGGCTATTTTTAAACATTGCGGCAATACTGTAATGTGCTAAAATGCTTAAAAGCCAGCATCATAAGACACGCCGCCTTGGATCCTGCAATATGAAAGCACTTCTAACACACTACTTGATGTGTCAACAACTAAGCTTTATGACTTTTTTTTTTTCTTTTTCAGTTTTTCTTGAAATAGTATGCTGATATTTAAACAGGAATATTAATTATTGTATTAAATAGAAGTGTCCTAGGGCTTTTCATCTCCTGCTCAGCATATCATAATCTACTATGTGGATTAGATTACACCAGCTGGTAATTGTTTTGAACAGCATTCACTCAAACCTTCTGCATGTGTGCTATTAAGCAGGAATTGTCAGGACAGTTTGGAGTAATGCAGCCAAAGCTCAAACAGTGGATGTTGGATTAACCAGGCTGGAAGAGACCTTTGAGATCATCGAGTCCAACCTACCATCCAACACTATCTAATCAACTAAACCATGGCACCAAGCATCCCATCCAGTCTCTTCCTAAACACCTCCAGTGATGGTGACTCCACCACCTCCCTGGGCAGCCCAATCCAATGGCCAGTCACTCTTTCTGTGAAGAACTTCTTCCTAACATGCAGCCTAAGCCTAAAATCCAGCCTAAAACTGAAGAAAGGACACAGGAAACACAATAATGTTAACAAATAAGGAAAATTATTCTGATGACTAGACAGACATTACCTCATGGTCTGAAAAAAAGTTGAACCTAATTTGTAGCCCCTGTATGGATTTACTTCATGACCTCGAGAATAGAATAGAATAGAATAGAATAGAATAGAATAGAATAGAATAGAATAGAATAGACCAGGTTGGAAGAGACCTTCAAGATCATCGTGTCCAACCTATCATCTAACACCACCTAATCAACTAAACTGTGCAACCAAGCACCCTATCAAGTCTCCTCCTGAACACCTCCAGGGACAGTGACTCCACCACCTCCTCGGGCAGCCCATTCCAAGGGGCTCTCTGTGCAAAACTTCCTCCTACCCTCCAGCCTAAACCTCCCCTGGCACTGTGTCCTCTTGTTTTGGTGCTGGTTGCCTGGGAGAAGAGATCAACCTCTGCCTGTCTACAACCTCCCTTAAGGTAGTTGTAGAGAGCAATAAGGTCATCCCTGAGTCTCCTCTTCTCCATTCTTTGCAATCATTGTTTGCAATCATTCCTTGCAAGTGCCACCTGGCATGTTTTGTGATTTGAGATCCTCAGATGAGACTTACTAGAACCACAAAAACTTCAGGCCTATTTCAGAAATACCTTCCTCCCTCCCCCTTCTTTTTGTGTTTTAAACTAGGGTGACACACTAATTCACTTCAGTAAGAAATACTAAAACTTGCTTAGCACAGTCCTTGCATTTACAGTTGGCATTTTTCCCCTTTAGGCTCTTTATTTACCGCCACAAACTCACAGAACCTGACTTGTAGCTGGAAAATTTCAAAGCGCAAAAAGCATTCCAGAGATTTAAGACTTAACAGTGAATGGTTATTTATTAAGTAGAGGGAGCAGACCGAGAGTGGCATTGGTTAGTCAGGTTCCACACTTTCCTGCCCCTCCTCCATTGTTACTTTCAAGACAATAAACTTTATAATGAAGTATTGATAGCATCTTCCATTTAAGCTAACAGGCTTATCGCGCGCTCCACCACAGACTATGCTGTTTTAATTAGCAAGATGGATCTCAGAGCTGATGTGTTCTGTTGTGCTATAATTCCTGCCTTTACAGTAATTTTCTCCTGTTTTTCACACCATAATGTGCTATAAATCCTACTTAGGCTGCCTTGCCGGCCTGTTGCTGCTCAGAGTTAATCTTTCAGGCCCTTTGTTTCCATGACAATTTCCCACCATCCTCCCCTTTGCAGGATTATTGTATGGACCCCTGGGGTGATGGCTTCAATGCTTGTGGGCTCCCAACACTGTAGCTTTGATGCTTGTGAGCTCCCAGAGCTGGAGCTCCGTTCAGTCACCTCTACCATCAGTGTGTTTGATTTGCCCAGCCTTGCCATTCTGCAGGCATCTGAGTCTGCACCCAGGGAACTGGGCAACCAATTCTCTCTTCATCCCTCTTGAATGGGGATGTCTAGAAAAATAATAAGACTTAGCTGGTTTAATACCTAAACAAGTTAGGAACAAATTAAATAACCTTTATTCCCACTCCAGTACTTTAGTTTTTATTTCCCTCTTTTTTCCTGGTGTCCTTTGCTCCTGTGTTCAGTCTCCACACACCCATTTCACAACCTGCCGTAGTTGTTCTTAATTCCCAGCCTTTTTCCCATTTCATCTCTCATCTTCCTCACCCCTATTTTATCTTGCTTTCTGTTCCTTTTTCCTCTCTACTGCTCTTTTTAAACAGTTTTTTTCTCTCTCTCTCTTTTCTTTTTTTTTTTAACTCATATTCTACAATGCTTTCTAAATACAGCTGTGAGGATCCAGAAAACATTACAAGGTCATCCATCAAGTGCTCCTGCTCCCTCAGGTTACACACTACATTCTACCAATACTTAATTAAATTTCAGTCATTGAAGAAACAAACAGGCTTGCTTTTTTTTATTATTTTCTTCTTTTTTTTATCTTCCCCCTATGGATCTCCTTGTTTACTTTCTCTTCAGTCTCATTTTGAGTTGTTAAACATTTATAACTTAGGAGCAAGTTATCAATCTGTCCATGCTATTTCAAGGAAACAAACAAAAACAAGGTTGACTGTTCTCTTAAGCCAAGGGAGAGGTGAGCAATGATGACAGGCTGAAGGGCTGCACATGAAATAGCAACTTCTGTGAAGTCAGTGTGTGAAGAGAGCAATTAGGAGCCTCCAAACACTTGCAGGCAGTGGGGAAACAGCATTTCTCAGATTTCCTTCTGCATGACCTATTGATTCTCCAACCCTACTGCTGTTTTTATGGATGCAATTCCCTACAAACAAAGGGTACATAACAGCTCACAATAAGAAGTGCTATGGGGATATATGCTCTACCTAACCTTAAGCACCTAGTATAACTTAAAGCTCCTAGGCTTACAGCTTTGGAACAGACAAGGTGTTACACACTGAATTATTCCAGCTTTTGGCCTAGCCACCTAACTGAATGCCCAAGTTAGGTTCTTCAGTTAGGTAGGGTGAAGAAGGAACTTTCTTACAGAAGGTTCTCCCACAAGAGACATCTGCAAAATGTCAAATTTCCAGCTAACTTCAGGAGGGTCTGACACACTTCGGCATCACAGCACCTGATCGTACATATGACACAACTGGAAAAATGGGAACATTCCTATCCTTTAGTTTTCAGAATTAAAACAAACAAAACAAAACAAAACAAAAGAAGCTCTAATGGAGCATTTGCAGTTACCAAATGGAATCCACAGGTGTGAGTTCCAGTTTGAAAGATTATGAAGGTATTATGATACCAGATTGCTGATGCAACTAATTCAGTATCTTACGACTTTGCTACAGACAGAGGGTTGTCAGCTACTGCAAAAGCTGGAAATGCCTCATAATTTAGTATCACCTTTATGTTTCAACTCTACTTTAAATTGACAATATTTTCAAGTGGCAATCTAGGCTCTGAAATACCTGCTGCTCTTCCAGTTCCAGATCTAGCACTTTAAAGAAACTTTCACAAAGAAGTATAAAGCAAAAAGTGCAGCAAAAGAATTTGGATCAATAAGAAGCAAACTTTCCTTAGGGAAGCTTCACATGGGAGATTTTTCCCACCACTAAATCTTCATGCTGCCATTGGTTTCTGTTTAATAGACCTCATTATTAATGTAAATGAGACCTTCCAGATATCTTTGATTTAATAAGCAGCACTTTTTAATGCAACTGAATCCCTAGAGTAATACTTTACCTTTTGGAAATTCATGTATCAATATATATGTATACTGAGAAAACTGATTTTAAGATTAAGAAAAGATTACATACTTCAAAAAGAGGAGAAAAAAATACTAGCAAATCCAGAATTAATTTCTGTTAAGAAAACTCTCCCAGAAGTAAAGGTATTTTTCATAAGTACAATCCTCAAACAGATTTCTGGAATCTTTTTACTCACATTAAGAACAATTTCTTGCTCATGCAAGTCAAGATCTCTTTCTATCTTGTACTTCAGTAACTGAATCAGGTAATATTTGCCATAGTCTTTATATATGCAGTGTCTCCCACCAAGAATTCAATCACATTAAGTGCTTCAGATCACACATTTCATACAGACTGGTAAGTATAACATATTGGTGACAATGATTGCAGAAATTTCAGCACTTTCATTAAACCTCTCTCTGACCTGGACAGAGTACTGCTTTATTTTGATCTTTTCTCCCCAAAGATTCTCTCCAGAATCTTCGTTCTGATTCATGTAGCAGATCAAGCCGTTGTTAGGTGTTATTTGAACTGATACTGCTCTAATACCAAAGTAATTATTAATGGTGGTTTTAAATTGTCACATTTTGTTCCAGATCTGCATTCTATCTGCTCTGACATTCCACCTTTGATGGCTGACAGTATCAAAAACTTCATAGTATCTTTCTTAGTCCACTGGATAACTTCTACTACTAGCCTCATTCCCCTTGTGAGCTAGACCTTAATAGAAAATGCCCTTTGTCTTAAAAAATGAACAAAAACTGTTCAGATATGTCTCAGATTCCACACCTCAAGCCAATGACTCACTCAAGCATTAAACATTTAATACTTTCTCATGATTATGTTTATGAATACTTTTGAGTGCACATATACAGTAATGTTTTCAGGGAGTTAGCCAACATCTCTGATGTTCTAACAAGAGCTTTCCAAACAAAGGATGGAAGAACTTTCCTTCTTATCGCAGGACTAAAGAAATTCCAGAAAGCAAAGCTGCCAAGGACCATGAAAGCTAAGTTTTTAGTTCATTGAGATAATAGAGAATAGAATTAACCAGGTTGGAAAAGACCTTTGCGATCACTGAGTCCAACCTATCACCCAACACCATCTAATCAACTAAACCATGGCTCCAAGTGCCCCATCCAGTCTCTTCTTAAACACTTCCAGTGATGGTGACTCTACCACCTCCCTGGGCAGCCCATTCCAATGGACAATCACTCTTTCTGTGAAGAACTTCTTCCTAACCTCCAGCCTAAACCTCCCCTGGTGCAGCTTGAGTCTGTGTCCTCTTGCTCTGTCACAGGGTGCCTGGGAGAAGAGACCAACCCCCACCTGGCTACAACCTCCCTTCATGTAGTTGCAGACAGCAATAAAGTCTCCTCTGAGACTCCTCTTCTTCAGGCTAAGCAACCACAGCTCCCTCAGCCTCTCCTCACGGGGCTTGTGCTCCAGACCTCTCACCACCTTTGTTGCCCTTCTCTGGACACATTCCAGCAAGTCAACATCTTTCCTAAACTGAGGGGCTCAGAACTGGACACAGAACTCAAGGTGTGGCCTGACCAGAGCTGAGTACAGGGGCACAATGTCTTCCCTGCTCCTGCTGGCCCCACTATTCCTGATGCAGGACAGGATGCCATTGGCCTTCTTGGCCACCTGGGCACACTGCTGGCTCATATTCAGCCAGCTTTCAACCACTGTCCCCACGTCCCTTTCTGCCTGGCCACTCCCCAGCCTCTCTGACCCCAGCCTGTAGCACTGCATGGGGTTGTTGTGGCCAGTGTGTAGAGCCCGGCACTTAGATGTGTTAAACCTCATGCCGTTGGACTGCGCCCATCTGTCCAGCTCTCAAAAGGTTTATCTATTCCTGCACACACATTCCTGAACTGTTTTCGCCATACACACATATGTTCTCCAAACCACATTTTGTAAGAGACCTGGAAATCATTGCCCTTAAAGACACCTCCAAACATCTCATGAATCAGTAACATATGTTCTCACAGTGACATTACACTGCATTGACAATGGCTTTGTCCATGAGGCTAAATGACTAAACCATAAATCAGCTTGCAACCTTGATGAGCTCAATATATATTAGTTGATAAGTGTGAAACAGTGTTCACAGAAATAACATGTTCTCTATGGCTCACAGCAGATTACCTCAAGGCCTTTGCCTTTTAAAAAAATAATCTGTTCTTCATCATCACCATTTTCTTTTGTAAAACCAAGGTCCAGTAAAGAAACATGAAGCTGATGTTTGTGAAACATGAGATAACTTGAATTTTCAGCTGTTGTGGTCTCACTCTCCCTCCCAATGTGCAACCCTCACCTCTCCAGCCCCCACACTTTTCACATCAGAAGGTGAATAGACCAGTTCAGAGTTCTTATACACTTATACACAGAAAAATTTCTCTTTTTTTGGAGGTCTGCAGATAACATTTCACTTTTTAACCTTAATTTCTATGGCAGCACCTGCACAGGGCCAGAAATTTGTAGAAATGGTTTGCATTTAAGGCAGCTCATGTTGTCACAGAACAACATCCTGATGCCTTCATCAGCATAAGAGCAGAGTCTGGCTCATTTTGAACTCACAGAGCACACAATAACATCCTATTAAAAACGTTTCAGTTGAATAAATTGTTACTGTACACATCACCAAAATAGATGCTTCTCCAGATGTTACTGTTATTGCTTAAGACTCCCTCTAATTGTGTACCACAGTTTGTAAAATTATTTTAGAACTTTCAGGTATACTGGAAATAAAGTTCCAGTGCACCATATGCTTGCATTTCTCCTGTTGTTCACAATAAAAAACCCCAAACCCTCACCAAAATCAAACATACGATCAAAAGTCATGCACAACTTGCTCAGAAGCCTTTCACAGCTTTCACTGTGTTCACTGTGTGAACTGACTCCATTCCAACAGTACCACACAATTCCAGCACCCTAACACATACAAACTGCAGACACTCAAGGGTATGATTAAGTGAAAATTGATGTAATGCTCCTCTGACAACACTCCAGCTGAGGAGTCTCCCTGCGCAGAGAACAGTTCTTATGAGGGATTTACATCTATGTATCTTGGAAATAGCTCCCAGTTTAAACCAGCGCTGCTAAAGGATGACATGCTAATGATTATCAGAGGTCCAGTTTACATTTTCAAAGGTATTCAAAGAGCTGTATTGTGAAAGAAGACATTGTTTAAAAAATTGGAAGACAAATAAGGAACCTGCAAAACTATCCTTGCAGGCTCAACCATGTAAATTCCAATTCAGGTGTTCAGAGAGAGTAAAGCCTCACTGCACAAACACCTCCTCTGCACTTTTGCTTTTGCTGAACCTTTCAGTAAGAGGCCAGACAATGCCCAGAGACAGAACGTCTCTCCATGCACATCTGAAGGCAGCTGTGATATGTGTGGAATAAGAACATGGGAAGTTGGTGGCCTTCCTAGCAAGAATTATCTGTATGGTGTGGATTAACAACAGGTTTTTCCTCCTTTTTGATTTGTACAGTATTTTTTTGAACCACCCAACAATTTTAATCAATCAGATTTTAAATAGAGTTAAATATCACTGACAACAGCTTCTTTACCTACACATAAATGCATCAGATAATGGAATACTATGTGTTTTAGAAACAAATTATCCTCAACACAAAAAGGCAGGAAATTCATGGGGGGAGGGGAGGGGGAGAAAAGAAAGAAAGAAGTATTGCATTTATCTAAACCTTATCAGTAATGTGGGAACAGAAACAACTTGATATTGGCTGGAAGAAAATTAAGATCAGGATCAGTTTTCCTACCACAGCTTTACCCAATATGCAGTTTAGAAACAACATTTCCTCCTGATATTGTATTTCTCACATACTGTATATAGCATTATCCAGGGACACAGATTACATACCAGCAAGCTAGAAGTTTATTTTGGCTATTCTCTCCAGACTGTATTAAAAACAAAATAGGTAATGAATTGCAAGCTCTGTTCTGCTGCACTTTTATGAAAGAATCTTGATCTCCTGGCACACTCAAGTGAGGGGAGAAGCAGTTTCTCTGTACTGTAAGTTGGTGCTACTGGGACACATGATGGAGATATGCTGCTGGGACCATATGTTGAAGTTCAAAATAGACTCTTTTGAGCACAGACATGCCAGGCACCTGAGGTCAGAATCACAGCACTGCAAAACAAAACATTGAAGTTTCTAACAGAGAAGAAGATTTATTTACTTACTTAGAGCTCATTATAAAACTTTCCATAACAGATTCCACTGTTTCATCACACTTATTCATTACCAGGTAAATAACAATTGATTTCAATGTCCCTGCACACACAGTGACTTGATAAACCCTTTCTCCCCTGATGAGCTACAGCTGTCTCCAAGATAAATACCTCCCAAATTAAAAACCCCATTAGATCACATCTACTTCTGCATAACTATTGCAATTTCTGCTTGGTGGCACAAGTTCAGTCACTGGATGTCAAGAACTGCTCATGCAGCCAAGTCTGTATACTCTACTTTTCCTTATGTTAGGCTTTGCAATCAACATTAGAGTCCATAATAATGCTTAGCATTTTTAGGACGGTTCACATTTAGCAACTTTAAGTATTTAAGAAATAAGAAGTGGGTGCTACTAGAGCAGAGTCGAGTTAAGCCAGCCTCTCCTCCTGTTGGCTACATACCTACTGCTTGAAATGTAGCATGTCTTTTCTGTTACAGTCCACTATTCAGCTTTAAACAACCGTGTCTCCATCTCAGAAGGCAGAGAGCACTCTGATATCTTTCACATCCACCCTCACCTGGCAGCACCTCCTTTCTAGTCTGAAACAATCCCTTCTATCTCTATCAGGAAACAGTTCAAAAGAAAAAAATTGAATGACCTTACCCCCTTCAAAAAAAATAAAACATTTCTGACTCTTTTTGCAACATTATCAACCATCTCCTTCTATGCCTATCTAACTCTTCCTTTCCACAGATCCCAATCTAGTCTCAAGATTCACACAACCCATATTCCTTGGCATCTTGTGCCCAGTTTTCCAGTTCAGCACACATCCTTGGGGTACCTGGTCACCCTGCTTCTTCACACATTTGCAATTATTTTTAAAACCTTCTTTCCTCCTTATTCCATCCATCAGCACTTGCCATTCATACTTCTGCTTGTACACTTCACTTACGCACTTTAGCCCTCTTGAGCTTGAGAGCACTGATTGCATCAAATTGGGCATGGTTACATTTAGTGGCTCAGTATTCGCAAAGGACAGGCTCAGGCGTTTGAAACCTCCATTTAAGCTCCCTGCTGAGCTTGCAGGCTTTCAGAGCCAAAGATGCGCTGAAACTTAGTTGGACTCTGTGCTGCCAGTGATTGACTTATTTGTGTCAGAGCCTTGCACCAGGGGAATACTTCAGATGCACAATCTGCAATGATCTTGCACTGAGCTGTATGACATGACATACCAAGGCAAGGGATTAATGGTCCTCTACCTCATATACACAGATGTAAACAGTGAGCATAAGTTAGTTTCAGGAGTGAAGTTGTGCAGCTGATGACTCAGGAACTCATTTGTGCAAGAATCCACCAGCAATGTAAGAAATCTTTATTACACTAGAGGTAAGAATGCCTTTCACATTCTGCATTATTTTTGTCATACCAGGAAGCACCAGATCAGGCACAGTACCAGACTAGCCCAGTGCTCCGTGGTGCGTGGCTCACTTATGACAGATCATGGTGGCTGCAGCGAATCACTTTTGCTTTCCTACTTCTAGAACACTGGCATAAGCTAACTGCAACTCATCCAGACAGGGCTACACTCAAATGGGGACTTTTTGGAATAAATTTTCTAAGGAGAAAATAAAATGTAGTTTCTTCAGACATAAACAGGTCAGGCTATTTTTCAACAAGAAGTTACAGCACAGATTATCCTTGTATGAACTGTCCAAATTGTCCTAATGGTGAGCATGGATACACTTCCAGACAATGGAACACAGATTTGTACTCACTACTTAGCACAAGAAAAGGTACCTCTTTCACCCACAGAAACATTTGTTTTGTACAGTGTTTTTTACCTGTAAATAAAAGGACTGCATCAGGAACAGTGTGGCCAGCAGGAGCAGGGAGGTCATTCTGCCCCTGTACACTGCACTGGTTAGGCCGCACCTCGAGTGCTGTGTCCAGTTCTGGGCCCCTCAGTTTAGGAAGGATGTTGACTTGCTGGAACGTGTCCAGAGAAGGGCAACGAAGTTAGTGAGGGGTTTGGAACACAAGCCCTATGAGGAGAGGCTGAGGGAGCTGGGGTTGCTTAGCCTGGAGAAGAGGAGACTCAGGGGTGACCTTATTGCTCTCTACAACTACCTGAAGGGAGGTTGTAGACAGGCGGATGTTGGTCTCTTCTCCCAAGCAGCCAGTACCAGAACAAGAGGACACAGTCTCAGGTTGTGCCAGGGGAGGTTTAGGCTGGATGTTAGGAAGAAGTTCTATACAGAGAGAGTGATTGGCCATTGGAATGGGCTGCCCAGGGAGGTGGTGGAGTCACCATCATTGGAGGTGTTCAGGAGGAGACTTGATGGGGTGGTTGGTGCCATGGTTTAGTTGATTAGGTGGTGTTGGATTGGTTGATAGGTTGGACGTGATGATCTTAAAGGTCTCTTCCAACCTGGTCTATTCTATTCTATTCTATTCTATTCTATTCTATTCTATTCTATTCTATTCTATTCTACTTCAGCACTGTGCAAAAAAAGAGGACAAGTATCGTTATGCTTATACTTCTCATAGGAACATGGAGGCAAGGCGGGGGGGAAGAAAAAAATACAAGGAGTAGTTTGCATGGGATCATGGTATGGGACAAACAAAATGGAGAAAGCTTTTTGTGGCACACGTTGGATGTAACTACGCACAAAGATTTGAAGTGTGCAAAAACAAAGTCAGAGAATACCTTAAATAACTCTCAAGTAGAGAGATTACAGTTTGAATGCTAAGGAATATTTTATTTGGAGGGCTTTTTTTGTGTGATTAATATGTGATGGAAGACATTCAAGACAGCCATGCTGAAAATATCTTGTAAGTATCAATGCTGAACTGAAATGGTGACTGAATTTGTTCTGCCTTGTACATATCTCTTTTTTTTCTCTTTTTTTTTTTTTTTAGTCTTGTACATTTTTTCTTTCTTCACCTTCCTTATAAGACAGTTGCCACAATAGCACTGAATATTAAGCAACACCCTCACACTGGTACCTTTGGAAATGAGCTTCAAAGCACTAATTAAGCCAATACATCTTTGGCAATGTCTACAACCCTTTCATAGTCACAGCAGTGAGAATTGTGCAGTCATGAAATCTGAGCAGGAAAACAGATGGTCTTAAATAAAAACTTTGCATGCAATTTGTTTTGCAACATTGTATGAGGTCTCCAACTTGATAAAAAAAATAGGGAGGAGCAACACCGGAGAGACTTTTGCCTTTGAACTCCTGCCTTTAATTTAGTTCATAGATTAAAATGAAACAGCATACATACAAATCCAAAGGAGTCCAAGAACACAGAATTAGGATGCTGTTTAGTACAACTGGGGAAGCTCTCAGAGCAGTGATGCACTTATTTTCATTACTACATTTCATTTTTGGTGAGCAGTGGCAGTTATGAGAGGGGAGCCCCACAGGGGTGGGCCACAAACTGACCTTGAAGCGCAGCAGAGAAGATAGACATGACAGCAGTCAGGTTGCTTAAAGTCATGACTGAGTCCATGTTTAAACTGTCAAAGAAGGCTTCAAATTCCAAACCCACTGAGTGAAACCACACCAGGACTGGAAGGGATGTTGACTAGTGAGCCCTGTATAAGTAGAGGAATGCTTCATAGTGAGGCAATGTGGCAACTTGGAATAGTGTGGGCATTGTGGGGAGACAGAAAATGTCATAGATATTAGGAAATTGTCTACTCCATAAAGCTTCCAAACAAACTTCATCAGCACACCATTACTAAACTCCATTGCTTTGGAAAATAAACCAATTAATGCCAAAGCCAACATCTGTGATATCTTTTAACATGATACTCTAAAGCACAGGAGGGTAACTTAGTAGCTGAGCATTTTGAAACACTAAGTTTTATTCAAGCACCACAGGAGAAGCCTTTCAAATTTCAGCAAAAGTCATCCAGTGCACAGGTTGGTGCTGTGATGTGCACCTGTGCTGCTGCTGCTGCTACTCTAAGAGTTGTTACACTATTGTGCACAAATACTCAAATTCCAAAGTATCAGGTGGAATCTGCATACTGTAAAACCTGCTAGTAATGTGGGATTCATTCAATGCAATCCACACTCTAAACACAGGTGATATTGGCAGTTAAATGTATTTATTCACACTCAGCCTATGTGACAGTTTTCCTCCTCAATAACATGCAAGTTCTGTTCACATTTACCTTATCCAGCTCAACAGCAGTTAACAGACATCTTGTGTCATCAAATCTTTAAGTTGATGGAACTTACATTAACCATTAACTGTCTCTGTTAGGTACTGACAACTGGCTCCAAACAATTTCAATGCTGCTTGACAGACAACAAAAAGCTGTGCATTTTCTTCAGTCCAGGCATCTACTGACCATCCCTCTCTTGTTAAAAAAAAAAAATATCTGGGAAGCCATCTAATATAAATCAAATGCAAATACCCAGTTTCATAACCTGAATTTCCAAAGGCTTGAAGAAAACCTAGGGAGCTTTACAGAATCAGAACAGTGGCGATGCCAACAGCAAAGTTAACTAGGAAAGGTGCATTTAAGCAAAACCAAATCCCACTTTAAACAGTGCAGGCATATTTGTTGAATACTTTTAGAGCTCTGAAAACACTACCAGCACATCAAAGAAGGACACAAGATAACAAAAACTAATCTTTCACCTGTTGGGTCTCCTGAGGTGGGAGGAAAGGGAAAGTAGGCTTGTGTAATGTGCCATGTAAATCTTGTAACCAGAATCTAAAAGTAAAGTACTCTCCCTAACATGTCCAGAAATATCAAGCATTCCTTTGACATCTTGCAAGGAAGAAAAGTAAAGGACCCAAGGACATATGTCTGCTCTGCACATTTTCTCTTCACTTGTGGGAGTCATTCCTCTTCAAAAAAGTGATACAGGGTAGCAATCCACAAGGCAGAGAGAAGGCTGCCATTGAGAGCGCACATGGAAGACTGTCTTCACCATTAGTCATCCTAAGGCTGTGGGTACTTTGAAGCCTTTGCGTGAAACAGTTATTGCCATAGAAGAGGAAGAAGGCATCTGTGGCAGGAAAGAAAGCTAGTATGCAGTTCTATGTGTTAACTGTATTGCTGTTCAAAAAAGAAATACCAGAAGCAGTGTTCTAGCTAATGTACCAGAAGCCACAACAGCCAGAGACAGAGTCATAAAACAGGATTACTGAAATCCTGGAGCAGCCTTTACTGTCCAGCACATAGGCCCACAGGACTCAGGCCTTTAACAATCAGAGAACAGCTGCTGCAAGAGGGGAGAAGCTGCCTTGGCAGATGGTTCAACCACCAGATAAGTACTGTAGTCCTACCCCAGCTGCAGAAAATTGGATGTTGCATGCTAAAGTGTATTTAACTTGGTGAAAAGGGTTTCTTCTGACACTTCCTTCCTACTTTCAAATAACTGTGTTGTTGAGGGAGCTCACTCCACAGCAGAAATTCACTCCAAAGCAAGATGGTCAAACACACCAGTCCCAAGGCAGGCTATATGCAAGCCTATGGGATGCAGTGGATAGTTTGCACTTTCACTCTGGAAGCTACAAGGGATAGTTTATATCAACTTAAATCATATCTAGATTTTAGAAAACAAAATTATCTCACATGTGGGTCCATTTCTACCACATTTTAAAGAACTAAAAACTTACTTGTAAGGGTGGGAATCTGTGCCTAGAGGCTTTCAGCAGACAAGGATGCCTCAGTTTTTCAACACCCTTTTGCAGCAGTTTATAAGGCTGCTTGTATGGACAGCAGCACTAAAGAGTCAGGTTGCATCAGAATATAATCTGAAAAAGTTAATATGTCAGACATTGTGGGTATCAGTACCCTTGCAGACAAGACTAGTATGTGCTTTGTGGTCAAGACAAGGAACAAAATATGCCAGCTCAGGAGGGCTTGGAATGCATTGGAGGATGGCTGGCCTTGAACTCTCACCGAGTTTGCATATGTTCCACTGAGATAAGAAAGTTTGCTGCACGCTATGCAAAGGATAATAAAATACAGGGTCTCTGTGGACCCTGACTCTATTGGTGGAAAGACTAAATGCTTCCCTTCCCACTTCTTGCAGCACACATTGGTAGGTGCCACATTCTAACACTTCCCATATAAATTAAGGAAGCCACAAAAGCAACATCCCTTTAGACAGGGAATAAAACCCTGACAAGTGTATGCCAAACACCAAAGACCCAAGGAACGGACAAGGAAAGACATCACTAGAACCCTGGGTGGCAATTTGGATCTTTACCTATTTTCTTTCTCTCTCCCCTTTTTCTTAGACGCATTGATTTCTTTTTGTATGGGCCTATGGTGTAAATCTTAGTTCAACCCAAGCAAATAATTGAATCTGAGTCACTCCTCTTTTTCTCTCTTGGATCAAGTGGGACATGACAGGGTGGATAAACTGGAGCTAGAGATTTGAGAATGTGATAAGAATTATTTCAGTGAAACAAACTTGCATCAGAGAACAATTACACATTCAGTGCTGACCTAAATGCTTGTCACCTTAACTTCCAGTTATCCCACCTCCCTCTTGGGCTAGGAAATATGTCACTACTAAGAAACTTCCACTGGCTTTCCGCAGCCAACACAAAGAGCCGTTACTATACAGTCCTTATTTTAAGACTATATAACCACTAAGGTACCCACTGACTTTGTCCTTTTTGACCACAGTGCCAAGGTTGATGACTTACTTGAGTTATTTTTCAGTAGAAAGGTTCGAAACAAAATCTTCCAAGTTCTGCCAAGAGCTGTCAGTTCACCAATCTACACATTACTTGCACATGTTCAGCAGATGCTTGGCCAGGATTAATTTGTGGTCTGTTTTCAGACTGATTCCTGCAGCATTCACTATGCATTACAGCTACGATGCATCAAGAGATACTATTTGTTTCCTTATTAAGTCTATGAAGTACTTTTTCTACTTACAAATTATCTGTGAATATCCTTAGTTCTTCTCTGAATACTACCTATTAGTCTTTGTATAAGTGTTTATGAGTAGATAAAAAAATGTGAATACTAAGGCTTTTTTTAAAGCTCAAGTGCTTTGTTTCTGTAGTCAGAGCACGCTGCTTCTTGAAAAATGGCTAAACGTCTCCCCTGAACAAATGTGTTACCCAAACACATCATCACTAATCTTAAAGCAAGGTTGGGGTATCTTTTCTTGCTCAGAATTAATTTCAAACATATCTTATTGGAATGCCAGGAAGTAATTATATTCTCAAAGTTTCAGGGGGATTTTCATATTATTATCCTATAGATATTATCTTATCTATGTTGTCTGAAACCCATGAGCTGCAAGTTTTTCTATGTCTACCTTAAGGAATAGGAAAATTGTAGGTAGACCTGGAAATAATTATATATTTATGTCCACCTGTAGAATTTAGCTGATCTCAGAAGACAAGTTACACAAAATTCATCCACAGTCTCCACTTAAAATATATATAGAATAGAATAGAATAGAATAGAATAGAATAGAATAGAATAGAATAGAATAGAATAGCATAGCATAGCATAGCATGGCATGGCATGGCATGGCATGGCATGGCATGGCATGGCATGGCATGGCATGGCATGGCATGGCATAGCATAGCATAGAATAGAATAGACCAGACCAGACCAGGTTGGAAGAGATCTTCAAGATCATCCTGTCCAACCCATCATCCAACACCACCTAATCAACTAGAATAGAATAGAATAAACCAGGTTGGAAGAGATCTTCAAGATCATCATGTCCAACCTATCATCAACCCTAATCAACTAACCCATGGCACCAAGCACCCCACCAAGTCTCCTCCTAAACACCTCCAATGATGGTGACTCCACCACCAACCTGGGCAGCCCATTCCAATGGGCAATCACTCTCTTTGTGAAGAATTTCTTCCTAACACCCAGTCTGAACCTCCCCTGGCACAGCTTGAGACTGTGTCCTCTTGTTCTGGTGCTGGTTGCCTGGGAGAAGAGACCAGCCACACATCAGCCATTCCAACACAGAGACCTCATCTTTAGGCAGGCTGTTCCTTTTATACTGTACCACAGATTACATAATTTTAGATATCCCACCACAGGTTTAAATCTAAGCTGAAGAAAGCTTTTCCACACCTTCCTAAAGGGTTGAAAAACCAATATTGGTAGTCAGAGCAGAATTTCCATACCATTTCCACACCAAAAAAAACCGAAAACCTGAACAAACCACAAAACATCCAAACCAAAAAAACCCAAAGAAAAAAACCAAACAAACCACCAAGCAATTTTATGAAGCAGCTTTAAAGTTCAATGTAACTGATGAAATATCAACTTTATTTCTATCCCCATTTTCTCCCACTTAAAACAAAACTACTGTTCCCAGTTCATTGACACAGAAATCTGTTCTTTACCTGATACTGGGCAGTGAGAGTAAGTATAGCACTTTGCAAACTATACAGAACGGTATGGGCTCTTAGACAAAGGATGACAGAACTTGCACAGAACTTACATTAAGAGTCCTCTCTCCTCATTCTCTCTTTCTTCATTCTTAACCTTGTGACCTTAGGACACAACTGTTGGGATTTTTTTTTTTTTTTTAAAGCTTACAGGGGAAAAAAAGGCAAAAACCCCCAAACCAACCCAAACCAAAATAAAAACAACCAATAAAAACCCCATCAATGCACAGCTGTTTGATTTCTGGCGTTTCCAAAGAGCTTTCATTTGCAGATAAACGACACCTGCACGTGTCAAGTTCAAAACCCTTTTCTTAGAATTAAATAGGTAAGCTTTTCAACTCTGTAAGCTATCATTTCCTATTTTGGAATAGCACAAAACTCTTGGCTTTCAATGGTAGGGAGACGAGCCACCACAACAGCAAAACAGGTGGGTTCAGCTGCAGGTATTGTTTTTATTTTGGCAGAAACCCCTCCACACAAACACACTGATAATAATTTTGCTTTTCAAGTGTGTCCTAGTAACGGCAATACAGAAAGAATTTAGAACCCACCATGTAATTATGTGCATTTATTTCAACCTTCCATTACTGGAGATAACAAGATGAACAGCGGAATGTGAACTTTAACAATCCTGTAATTAGAGCCACTGAACCGTATGTTACTGAAAGAATTGTGCAAAGCCCAGATGCAAAAGAATCAACAGGGTATGTAAATAGAAATGAAAGAGTAAAATAATCAAGTGATGAAGAAGTAATGTGCAGCACTAAATAGCTTCTCTGTATCTTTTGCTACAATGTTTAACAAACACTTTGGGTTTTCTTTCCTCAATTTGTTACCCTTTCCGCTACCATACATTGTTCAGAGGTTATTAAGTGGTTTAGCAGAAAGTACCTTGGTAGCTGCTGACAATTGTCTGTAAGCAGAATTACAGGAATACTGTTGGATCATCTCAGAATTCAGTTTACGCAGCTGAGATGCACTTCAAGAAATGATTACAGTTGCCAAGAATTGGGACCAGTCCTTACCAGAGCTCAGGAACTAGGCTGAGCCTATGAGAAGTGGTAGTATCCTGACTTCCAGTGGCCAAGCTCATACCAGCTCCGAAGTCAGCCCACCCCGGGGCAGACTGGTTTTAAGAGCCAAAGTACAGACACAAAAGGCAGAAGACTATCATCTAGAGGCAAGTTACCTGGCGCTGAAGTTTCCATTCACACACAACACAGATGCCCATTATACCAAGATTAACTCATTTTCTTTACAATGAGTACAGATGAGAAGGAAAGGACAGGTTGTTCTTCCCCAGAACATCTACTTTGTGGCATACGAATATCTGTATTTCAGGCTGTCTGAAGCTATTATAGTCTACAAAAGAAGAAACATTTAACCTGGATTTTAACATTCCTAATGCACCTTAGCCTCCCGAGGCACCTCTTCTCTATTTTAACCTACTGACTTCTGGTTTTGATGACACAGACAGAGGCAAAGGGATTTTTTAATCACCTTCTGCGTTTCCCACCAGTTAACTACACATCATGTGTTAATTCAGCAGCATTGAATGAAAACATCCTCTGATCCTCGGTGCTCACACCTAAGAAAGCCCTGCTTAGAGGTGAAAAAAACACTGTCTTTTTCTTCCCACCTTTGGAAGGTAGCACTGAAGGAGCAATCTTGACTCTACCAGACTTGACAGAAACTAAATTTCTTCCATCTCCCATTCAAAGGTTTGAACACATCTGTATGTTTAGAAATAACATTAATGCTGATAGAGCAGAAACTTAGACCTGAGTAATGAAGTTAAACAGAACATGGGGAGCCTAACCCCAGCCTCCCCTCTTCCCCAGGTAGTTTGAAGTATCCAATATTTTACTCTGCTTTTAAACAGAAGAGCTTCTCCTCCAGATTCATTGCAACTAAAGGATGACTGCAAACTCTCTGTCTACAACTAAAAGAAATATAATTCAATTGTAATGTTCTGATTGCAAAATGTTAGCTATAAATAGGAACTAATTCACAAACTGCCTGGAAATCTGGAGCAGAGGCAGTATTCATTACCTTTTTTACACACTCTAACACACACTTTATCTATAAGGTACCATCTCTGGTATTTTCTTTCCCCAGGTACAGGAGGGGAATTGATTTAGCACAACATCCAAGAGCCCAGAGCTGAGTTTTTGTTATTTAGAGGCTGAAAGGAGATGCATTCAGTGAAAAGCATGGGAAATGGCTCTCTTGGAATGACCCTTCCTAATCATTCCTCGGGTGCTTAAGTGTGCAATTTTTACTTCCTCAGGAACAAAACAGAGAAGCAATCCTTTCACAGACTTCTTCCAGGGTTGACAAGCATCCCCTTTCCCGTTGTCACCAAGTTATTTTACATAGAGGTAGTATCAACAGTCCTATCTCTGAGAGACTTGCTTCCCTTCCGCAGAATTTGTTTAGCATTATAGTAAGATACAAACAATTCCAGAGCTTAAACTAGGAAATGGGAAGTTATAATCAAATGACCCTTAAAGGACACACTTAAGCCAACAGAGTAAATTCACAAGAAGATGAGGAAAGATCAAGCAACCATGATGCACGTTAAGGAGCTGAGGTATTTCCAGTGGATTTCTTTACTCATTATCAAGTCCCCAAAAAAATGTCCAAGTACTCAAAACTTTAGGATGATATCACAAACTACATATGTTTCCTGACATCTTTTATGCCTCTCTTTTGATCACAACAGCAGCAGCCACCGTCAGCAAATTTCACTTTGTTAACAATTCTAATAGCAAATACCATTTAATACCTTATTTGTCCTGGCCAGTAGGAACACAACAGACACATGAACTACTGCATAGCCAGGTGCTTGGAAGGTGATTATCACCTTTATTGCCAGACTAAGCTATGACAAGTTGCAAAACACATGTATGCATAGCAGTAAAAAAGAGAAAGATTTGATAAGGGTGGGGAGCAAGCATTTACATAGAATAGAATACATAGAATAAACCAGGTTGGAAGAGACCTTCAAGATCATCGCGTCCAACCCATCAACCAATCCAACACCACCCAAACAACTAGCCCATGGCACCAAGCACCCCATCAAGTCTTCTCCTGAAAACCTCCAATGATGGCGACTCCACCACCTCCCCAGGCAGCCCATTCCAATGGGCACTCTCTCTGTATAGAACTTTTCCCTAACATCCAGCCTAAACCTCCCCTGGTACAGCCTGAGACTGTGTCCTCTTGTCCTGGTACTGGCTGCCTGGGAGAAGAGACCAACATCCGCCTGTCTACAACCTCCCTTCAGGTAGTTGTAGAGAGTAATAAGATCACCCCTGAGTCTCCTCTTCTCCAGGCTAAGCAACCCCAGCTCCCTCAGCCTCTCCTCATAGGGCTTGTGTTCCAAACCCCTCACCAACTTTGTTGCTCTTCTCTGGACTCGTTCCAGCAAGTCAACATCCTTCCTAAACTGAGGGGCCCAGAACTGGACACAGTACTCGAGGTGCGGCCTAACCAGTGCAGTGTACAGGGGCAGAATGACCTCCCTGCTCCTGCTGGCCACACTGTTCCTGATGCAGGACAGGACGCCATTTTACAAATCTCTGCTAAAATCATTGCTCAGTTGGCTGAGTGAGAAGAGGTTAAGAGAAAAGCAAAAGCTTCTTTTGAGCTCCTGTTTACTTCAGTAGATAAACAAATTTGGATTGGGGGGGGTGGAAATTGAGATGTCAGCATACTTCAAAAGCAGAACATTTTACTCAGTATATTTTCCATTAGCTGGATTGCTTCTAGCTGTCTCTCTCAGACACTCTAACATTTTATTCACTGATTTAGCTTAGAATGGTGTCAATGACAAAATAGAAGCTCCTGATAAAAGCATCATGGAATCAGTCTAATCCATGCAGTTTAGACATATTCTTCCCTAATTACACTGTGTATTACTGTTGGGTAATTTTCCACACAAAGTCAGAAAAATAAAATAGACATGCATAATTTTTATTTTAGTTTTTTCTCCATCCATACATCTTCTTTCTGATCTGTCCTTAAGTAGCAGAAGAAAACCTGGGGTACTGGTTGATGGTAGGCTGAACATGAGCCTGCAGTGTGCCCAGGCAGCCAAGAGGGCCAATGGCATCCTGGCCTGCATCAGGAACAGTGTGGCCAGCAGGAGCAGGGAGGTCATTCTGCCCCTGTACACTGCACTGGTTAGGCCACACCTTGAATACTGTGTCAGTTCTGGGCCACTCAGTTTAGGAAAGATGCTGACTTGCTGGAACATGTCCAGAGAAGGGCAACAAAGTTGATGAGGGGTTTGGAACACAAGCCCTATGAGGAGAGGCTGAGGAAGCTGGGGTTGCATAGCCTGGAGAAGTGGAGGCTCAGGGGAGACCACATTGCTCTCTACAACTACCTGAAGGGAGGTTGTAGACAGGCAGGGGTTGGTCTCTTCTCCCAGGCAACCAGCACCAGAACAAGAGGACACAGTCTCAGGCTGCACCAGGGGAGGTTTAGACTGGATGTTAGGAAGAAATTCTTCATAGAGTGAGTGATTGCCCATTGGAATGGGCTGCCTGGGGAGGTGGTGGAGTCGCCACCATTGGAGATGTTTAGGAGGAGACTTGGTCAGGTGCTTGATTGCATGGTTTAGTTTATTAGGTGGTGTTGGATGATAGGTTGGAAGTGATGACCTTGAAGATCTCTTCCAACCTGGTCTGGTCTATTCTATTCTATTCTATTCTATTCTATAGGACTGAAGCTGCTCTCTTTACCTGTACTTCTGATGAACATACACACAATATTGTTCATACTAAGTGCACTAGATTGCTAAGTACCACATGAAAACCAAAATAAAAGCAGTCATTTTGTAGGAGCCTTTTACAACTTACATCAGTGCCAGGAAAGATTACCTCCACTGCCTGCATGGCAGTTATACTGATGAAAATCTGTGAAGGGAGTCAGCAGCAGTCCTGCATCCAATGAATTCAGCAGGTGGACTGTTACATGAGAAAGCGGGGCTCACTTGGTATCTCACTGGAATGAAGCTCCAGAAAACTTGGACAGTATTAACAATGCTGCAAGCTGCTACTGCAGGATAGGGTCACTGGCAAGTTCTGTATAACTCCCTAATCAGACAGCATCAAAGAGGAAGGCAGGGAAACAGCTGGAATAAACATCACAAATATATGGCATTTCCTCACCCACATTTACAAAACCTGCTTACTTGGCATGTGAAAGAAGGAAGTGATTGATCATCGAAGAGAATGACAGAATGAAGTCAGATGGGAAGAGAGCACCCACCTCAACCCTACAAAGACTTGAGCGTATGGAAAGCAACCAGTGGAGATGCCAGAGGTAGACACAATGTTAAGATTCTTGAAGTGTTTCTCCCAAAGCAGTGAAAAACAATCCCATGCAGATGTTTTGCTTTCACCAACAAAGCAGTTTTAGCACCTAGGCCTGGACAGGCATATTACTGGATATCTACTATCTGTTGTGTCTTATGGTGCATTCATCAAACTGCTTATTTGTACTAAGGCCATGTTACTCATTTACTGTAACTGATTCTTACTCTGTTGCCTCTATACATCTTCTACACTACTGTCACTTCAGGAAAAGGTCTTGGAATAAACAAGAATCACATTTCTAGGTTATAATGAATTATTATTCATCTTTTACTGTGGATGCCATTTCATTTCATTACTGTCCTGTTTTCCAGTGATGACTATTGCCAGTGACTGCAGTGAGAACATTACATTAATTTTATTTTCACAGTGGACTCATCAGAAACCTTTTTCACTAACAACATAAGGAAAAATGCAAAAGCCTAGCCAGAGCAACTTCCCCTCCCCTTGTTTACAGAATATAACTCTAAGATACATCCCATGTAAGGTGCCCATACACAATCATGATGGGTATAATAGTTAAATCCAGCTGTATGTACGATACTCAGGATAGCAATATACCAATTAACTAGAATTAGAAGAATAAATTGCCAGGCTCTGCAAATAAAACCTACCAGTTAGCAGACAAACTGCACAGCAATTTGTATCTACCTCTAGTGTGCTCTCAGGAAAGTACTAAAACCTCTTCAAATCCTTACATTTCATCAGAAAACACCATAGATTACTCTGGCTGTATCTGGTATGTGGGAACACATCTTTCAATATTCTGTGATTATACCAATTCTGCAACTCCAGAATCTACTCTAGCCCCACTGATAATAACATAATGCCAGTTTTAATTGACTTAATACCACTCTAAGGACACAGAGAGCGGTACCATAGCAGAAACTCGTAGCACAAGATGGAGCTCCACATTTTCTCATTTAAATGTTTTCCATTTCCACAAAACTCCTGCACAGTTTCACCCTACAGCAAATATTTCAAAATATCTAAAGTACAGAGTGTCTTCTTGCCTAGCTGGGCCATGAGTGTGGAGAAGAAGATATTAAAACAGAAGAGAATGAAACACGGAAAAAGAAATTACGTGTGTGAGAAGAAAAAGGAAATGTCAAAGGTTGTGTGAGAAGAGTGCAAAATACAGAGGAAAGAACAAAAATATATCAAACCAAGTCTATCAGAAAAAAAAATTAAGAGGGAGGAGAAAGGAGAAAAGCTAATGCATGTTTACTGCAAGATGATAGAAAAGACATATGATCCCTATTAAAATCTCCTGTCCTGCCTGTTGACAATTCCCTACAATACTGCACCTCTAATATCCATTATACTTATCCATCTGCTAAAGAGTAGATGTTGAAATGATAGATGCTGAAATATGGTATCAATATTTTCCTACAACCACTGGCTTCACTATCAGCACAGATAAACCTGTGCCAGGCTACCTTCCTTGTCGGAATATGGGCAACAAACAGTTTCAAATCATGTTAGATTGAAAAGATCATCCTTGTTGCAGTTCCCTTGCAGTGCAGAAAATCAGCACAAATATATGTCAGAATCAAAAAAAAGTTTGTCTTCTAACACTTTGGTATTAATTATATTTTGGGAATCAGCATTAAAAGGATGATTTCTCCTTGCTGACCTATGCCTGCTAGGAGGCTGAACTATATATTAAAAGACCAGCACTCTGGTCCAATCTTATCCTGTCTTATACTCTGGGAAAGAGAGATAATTTGTGTAAATTTCAGTAATCAAGACTTCTGAGGCCTCCAAATTATATCTAAGGAGAAGTGCTTTATTTGCTCCTAGGAGAATAAAAACCTGCTGTCGACAGCAAGAGATCTAATCTATGGCAAAAATTTCTACAGTGAAGGAAACACGGTTAATTATGGAGTTTTATTTGTTTGTGAAAAAATCTAGAGGAGCAATAAAAGGGAAATTAAGGATCATTAGAGTGCAATCTTCTTGATAGTGAGCACTCTGGCTATGAAATTGTCTCTTGGAGGAAAATGGTGAATGCCTTAGTCCATTGGTCATTTTAACTGGAATGGATAGAAATCCTGTAGACAGTAAGAGGATTCAACACAATTCACTGAAAGCTTCAGAAATTGCTCCTTAAGTCTCCTGAAGAGCTACAGCCTTAAGAAGCAGAGTTCTACCAATGGTCTTAAAACCCTGGAGATTATAGCTCTGAGTTCACGATAAACAATGAGCAAGACCAGCCCATATGGGAAGTACCATATGAAATCATCATTCACACTGTATGTACTTACACACCACACTTGGTGTGCCTTATTACATCTTTTTTTATCTCTAATTTATGCACTAATCATGACTTTTTTCCTTTTTCAGGTTCATTTTCTGAAACACCATTTATTGAGTTATACCAATGCTAAATAATTATGAATTTGAGATAATTTTGAGAAATAGCAATATATTTTCCACTCTGATTTGCTAGTGAATTCCATGCTCTGCAGTTAACTCTATGATAATAATTATCTTTATTTCATGTACTGCATTTTTATTGAAATGGTTTTAATTCTTTACCAGTTCCTATTTCTCTCACTGCTAATTCAAGTAATGCACAAAAAACCAGGATATTTTTGTTATCAACTTCCTGTTTGTTCCCTGAGGCAAGTCCCATTATTTCCATGTGCTGTGCTTTCACCTACTTGCACAATGCTGGCTGACATATTTCAAAGAAATCTAATAGGCTTATTTACTATAAGGCTGTCAGAAAGTGTAGATATAGAACAAAATTCAGGAGCTGAATTGCAAATTAGAACCTCTCGAGTAGGTTCTTATTCCTTATCAGCTTAATTTTAAAATATCAAATTTATTCCCATCCTAAACAAGAATATACTCCATTCTAAATACCACATTAGTGGGTACATTAAAAAAAGCAGCAGACTAACAAATGCAGACAGACTGATGTTGTGGGCAGGATTTCCTCAAGTATTGCTCCTTATGGAGTGGAGAATTCCTCTTCCTATACACCCAAAACTCAAGGGACTGTGCATGGCAAGGGCATCTCAAATACTGTACTGCTTCTTGACAACAATTTCTTAGCATGACCTTCCTAATCATTCTTGTACCTTCAAACACACAAGATACTGTCAGTGGTGGGAAATTAGTGTACATTATTACTGGGCAAATAAACCTTCATTTTGCAAGAAGAATTTCTGTTATATAATCTTTTCACAACTCAAAATTCCATTTCCCCATTCTTTCCACAATCCCTGGGAGAAACAGAAGGCCTCGTCATCTTACTACAGCCCTTCTGCCCATCTTTTTAACTACTTTATGCTATTCTAATAATGAAAATCAAGAGATGATCATCACAGCATGACTTGCTAGTCACTATCAGCAGGCAAATTTGACAAGTGATGATTTAAAATTAAGAGTGATGGATAGTCTGCACACAAGACACAAGTACACTTTTTGGCATGTCTCTAGAGAGATACTTTCCTGCTCCCATCAGTTGTAGAATCATTTGTTACACTGTTATTTGAATTATAAATAATTAGTGCTTAATCAATGTTGTCATAAATGGCCAAGCAAGTATCACAGACTACACTGAAGTTTCCTGGATGACGGGTTTTAACAGCCAGGGCTCATAATCACAATAAAATATCTTTCCCCTAATGTGTTGTGACTAACAACAATGTTTCCTCATGATGCTTGTCCGTCACATATGAACTCTCATGTGAACCATTTACCATTTGTAATGAGTTGATTCTAAATAAAGTAGATACTGTCTGTGACTCCTCTAAGGGTGGGACAACTTTCAGATTCTGATGAAATGGTTTTGCATATTGTTGTCTAGCTAGTCAGTCCCTTTTATGCTCTGCATGAATAACAACCGTTCTGGTTTCCTTGAAGGTGGCTTCAATCCAGGGGAAGAATCCTAGGATACTTAATTTCCATATATTCTGGTTCAGCAAAACTGGAATAACAGAACAGTCATGCCAGTGTTACCTGTGGGCAAAAGACTCTGCAACTGAATGCAGGCACTTGCCATTTTGATTTACAAAAATCAATCCAAGTATTACACAAGTTGCTGAACCTGATTCTACCGTTGAGCCTAATGTTATTATAAAAGACTTATTTCTTACATATATGTAGGTATTTAACTTCAGGTAACAAATCAAGACAATGCATTAAATGTACACTAGAATTCTATGGAATTCTTTGTTTGGTTTTCTTTTTCTTTGCAGTACCTCCCTACTCCAGCCTCAAATATTAAGTAGTGATTTTTTCTTTTCTTATGGGGACTTGGAGAAATGCCATTTCATTTCCTTGTAGTGCTTCAATTTTTCTAGGATGACTTATGGTTGAGAGAATATTTTTTACATAAGGGCCCAAGTACTGTCATCTCATTAGAAAAAATGAAGGGCTTAGTACACACATGGAAGGGGAGAAGATTAAAATCCTAGGCAATTAATTTGTTTTGTGAAAATATGTATAACTTCCATAACACTACATGAATTAGTAAAAAATGTAGGCTGACATTCCCAACAGCCCAGCTATTCTAGAAAGACTCTAAAGCTTTCAAATCCTTGTACCGTCATCTCAGAAGAGTAGGGATAGAACAGAGAATAGAACTGGTGAAGCTCTAGGAAACTCCTTCTTTTTCCTTTTACATGGACAAAAGCCTACAGTGGTGTGTTGGCAGGGGAAAAGAAAAAAAATCAAGGCCCACTTCAATCTCTGCAGTGGCACAATCCAAAGACCCCTGAAATTCAAAGGTGTTGAAAGAGGGTAGTGAGACGTGGATAAGCTTTTCTGAAGTACATCATGGAACCTAAAGCGGAGTCTGCCATGACGGACTGTAGTTTGCACATATCAATGTGTGAGCTGGGGTCTCTATCTGCTGATCAGGTGTGCACAGAGGTGCACTTCAGGTACGCTTTTGAGCAGTAGAGGGTAACCACTGGTGCTTGAAATTGGCTGCCTTTTACTGATAAGCAGTACATTGAACTGCATATATTTCAGAGGTACACAGTAGTGCTTTCTGCAGAGGGAAAATCATCCTAGTAGAAGTCATAGTCACCTCAGAAAGATGCAACAGAGCTGGAGAAGGTACAGAAATGGGGAAAATGAGGAAGGTTTATGTGCAAGGGGAAATTTGACTAAGATTCTTCAACTTGGAAGACATGATTAGAAAGATTTACAAGAGAAATACACAATGCCATGAAAGGCATGGAGAAAATGAATAGGGAATAATTTGTCAGCATTTCACAATAAGAAAGAAACACCAGATTAGTAAGTCAAAGCTTTATGAAATATAAAAGAAAATGGGGTGGGGGTGTTTTTTCCCCCACATAATTCATAAATACTGTTTTGATACCCATTTTGCAGGATATCACAAGTATAAAATGAACTAAAAATGTCATTAGACCAATTTATAGAAGAAAATTCCACTGATTATTTACACTCAAAGACATAAATTAAACCTCTGACCTTGGAAGATTGTTTGGGACATGGGAATGTATTGCAGGGAAAGGATAACTGTATTTCTACACTGGTTTTTACTTTTTCCTATTATTATGATATTTTCATTTTTATTTTAATATCTGACCATGACTGGATATGATCAGGAACATCCAACTGTGTATTAAGAACTAATTAACACTAACAAAGACTTTCATTTAGCTCCTGTAGCAGATGAACCTGTATCTTTCCACTTAATGCTGCTGTGGACTTTCGAGTAACAATCATGTGGTACATTATACTTTAGTATAATGCAGGAATGTTAAATACTTAGAGAACCAGTTTTGCAAAGCATACCTTAAAATACAACATTAGAATCCAGATTTTGTTCTGCACTTTTGGACTGATGCCGCTCCACTCACTGTACTTTTAAGAGTATTTAAAGAGTAAAGGACTACATTATGCCACAGTATAAGAGAAGGCATTTGTTATGCAAGGCCCTTCTATAATGCTGTCAGCACATTATGAATATAAAAGCAAAGTCATCTTCATAAAAAGCCAAAAAGAAAATAGATTTGTGGCACAAAGCAGAAGTGCCCTAGCTGTGGTCTGTAGAGCACAAAGGGTACACAAGATGTTTCTTGGCTGTCTGGGAAGAACGGTTTCATCACAAAGCTCTCCCTCTGTCTCCTTATTTCCAGTGACAGAATTGCATTAAAAAGAAAGATACAAACGTACACATTCCTAATCTCACTTTTCCTTGCAAGCTATTGATATTGCTGTTGCCAGGATGTTGTGGGTTGAGAAGCAGTGAAAAGATGTCCCAAATGATACTATATCTATAAAACGCTGTGGATTCCCTGTCATAAATAATGCATAAAACAGTATGCGAAATAGTATGACTAAAACCTAGAAGGCACAGTTCAGGAATTATCAGCTAAAAATGCATTCAAAGTTAAACCCTTAGACCCAAATAACTCAAACTGAGCTCCAGATTTGAATGTAACTACTTCTGTACAATTCAAGCAAGTTAATTTTTAACGTATGCACTTTCACTGCTCTGCAAAAATATCTCTCTTGTACAAGGCACATTCATCTCAAGATAAACACCCTAATGAATATGGCTTATGGCATCTTCCAAGTACCCTCCCAATAACCACACCTTTTGAATGGTGCTGCTATGGAACTTTTATATCCACTGTTGATTTTAAGCACCTAGATGAATAATGAGTAGCTTTTGCATAAACAAGTAAATTGGAGATTAGTAAATCTGTAGGTGACTGTTTATAATTGCTGTACATTTCGTAAAGTTAAGCTTCACCCCACCCACTTGATGTGGACAGCTGAAATAAAAGCCAACAACATTTGTACAAGCCTATATGCCACTAATAGCCTGTCAGTTTCATTGCCTTACCCAGGAGCCTAAGGTATGAATCTAGCTGAGTCAAAATACCACAACTGTTAGTACAAAACAGGCATCTTAGAGTTTCACTCAAAAGATATTAAAAACTAGTAGCTCAAAGAAAGTCCAAATGTAATTGTGCTTGGTTTTGTTATTGTCATTCACTCATCCAGTATGAAACTCTCAGGAGCTGCTGAGTGTTTAAGTGTAGTTTGGCAGTGGCTTATGTGATGAGGACCTAACTGCATAATGGTCATACTGATGATGTTTCAGGCTTGCAGCTGTGGCATGTAACTCGCAGATCCCAGCACCCTTCTCTCCACACTGCAGTTTGTACCATTGATGCCTTCTATGTGTTGTTTACTGTCATGGTCGGCTGATTTTTTCAGGTGAGGATTAGCTGCAAATTATTAACTTGCAGGAACTGCAGAGATTACAAAGGGGTGTATTAAACAAAAAGATAACAAAGAACTTACAATCTCCTACAGCCTACTGAAAGAGTGGTTCTGTGCATAAGCAAATAAATAATGATGCATTCAAATAAGTATAATGGATTTCTCTTCTCCATCTATGGCTCTTTCTCTCCTGCAATTATTTCTGAGTGAAGTGAAATTGTAAATAGCTTTACCCACTAAATGATCTTGAGAAATTTATTTCAGACGTGCCACAGTACAGCTTGGGGGCTTTTCATGATCATTCAGTGCTCAGATGATTAGCTTAGAGCAAATTTTTGCAACTGTGCTCACCAGGGCAAAAACACATTGTGAGGAATGATGAAGGCAGAACATAAGTCACATTTGATTTTCAGCAGCAAAAGGCTTTGGACTAGGACTGCAGAGATGCTGAAGGCCACAACAGAAGTGCTTGCAAGAGCTGGGTTTGTGAGCTGGAACAGTCAAAGCTGCAGTTGTCTGTACTGGATTATCTAATCTACAAACTTCAATTTACGATACAGTGTGGCAGTCAAGGAGAACACCGAGCATTGCATGTCAGAAATGAAGCACACTGGAAATACTGTCAGGCAAACACAGGTTGGGACAGCACAGATGAGCAGACAGCCCTGGCAGAGCTGTACAGTACCCCCGCATGGTGCCTGGATCTAGCTAGCAATGCTCAACCTTTCCACTCACAAAATGATCCATCAACTTTATAGCTTCTTCAAAGACTCTCAAAGCCATTTATCTTTCCAACTAAGGCACCAAGGAAAAGGAGTGGTTAGATACCTAGTCTAAATCACTTCTTTCTAGAAAACAGTAAAGAGTGAAAAAAGAGCCTTTCAAACACCTGGATAAACCACACTCCTGTGGCTAAACTCATCTCCCACTTCATCACCAGTGGTCTTTCATGGAAAGGCAACAGTGAAATGGTTCTGATAGAAGAAACGTACTACCTTAATCTGATCATTCTTTTACATGGTAGATTTGAATCAATCTACCAATCCTCCCCACACACTTTCCATGAGAAACTTATACCTCAAAGAACTCAGCAGCCACATAATATCTGCTATGTAGTCATTATCTTGATTGTTTTCATAACAAAGGGAATAATTTGCACAATGCATCACTTTGAAGACAAGCCATCACAAGCCAGTTCACAGAAGCTAACATATGTTATTATTTATAATGCATTTCATTAAGATTTAACTTTAGGCTTTCTTAGACCAAGAAGTAGGTTTTATTTTCATAAGGTCCCAATTATTTCAGTTTGGAAAATGCAACAGTCTCCACTTACAAAAGGAAGCAGGTGCTTCCACATAAGGCATGTGAGCTCTAAAAAAATGTTGGAAACCACCTACAAGCACAGTAATGTATTTCTGAAAATATAGAAATATTATATGCCAAAGACCATGATCTGATTCTGCAGTGAAACACCAGAGTGCTATAAAAGACCTCCTTTGGCCATTTCAGCAATAGCTTTACCATCTCAGTTTTTGCATGTATGTCAGCAATGATGCCTCTACATCACATATACACTATGACATTGCAAGGCAGTTAGGAGAGGTTATTCGGTAAAAGTACATGTCTTGGGTTCCATCAGACCCCATATCAACTGAGAACAGAGCGTGAATATCCAAGGAAGAGGTAGAGAATAAGTGTGATCAAGGACAGAGTTTAACCTTGATTCTCGTCATGCTCATAAGAGAATCCTCTTAACACGACAGGACATCTAGATGGCTCCCCAAGGAGCTGTTAGGAAACAACTGAAGTAATTCTGCTCACTACTTCTATTCTTCAGCAAATGCATGCAATACCATCACACAGCAGTATGTTCTGTGTCCATTTTCTGATTTATCCAAAATAGTTCATTTAGGAGACTCTATTACTGAATTAAATCATGGTCAACCAAAACCAGTTGCTCATCAGAAAAAACAAAGTGGCCATAGACACAAGGGAGTTGTTGGTCTTCATCCTTTAACTGTATGTGGTCACAAGACAACACCTTGCTAAACACAACTCACAGTACATGTATACACAGCTGCTTGAAGGAGACTGTTGGTTGAAAGCAAGGTTTACCCTAAGAGGAATAAGAGAGTTGGGGCAGTAGCCTCTTTCAGATGGACTTTTCATAGTATCATAGTATCAGTCAGGGTTGAAAGGGACCACAAGGATCATCTAGTTCCAACTCCCCTGCCATGGGCAGGGACACCCCACACTAGATCAGGCTGGCCAGAGCCTCATCCAGCCTGCTCTTAAACACCTCCAGGGACGGGGCCTCAACCACCTCCCTGGACAACCCATTCCAGGGCTTCACCACTCTCATGGTGAAGAACTTCCTCCTCACATCCAGCCTGAATCTCCCCACCTCCAGCTTCATTCCATTCCCCCTAGTCCTATCACTACCTGATATCCTGAGAAGTCCCTTCCCAGCCTTTTTGTAGGCCCCCTTCAGATATTGGAAGGCCACAATTAGGTCACCTTGGAGCCTTCTCTTCTCCAGACTGAACAGCCCCAACTCCCTGGGGAGTTGGTTTGCTGGTTTGAACTCAAGAGACCAGCAAGAATGTAGTCCAGTGGGCACTCCATTGCTGCAAGTTGTCTACGACCGAAGAAAGATCCACATCTATGTATAGCTCTAGGTATTGTGATGGGAAGCAACAAATGTAAGAAAACAGTAAGTGGACTTTTTTTATCTCCTATTTTGATAGAAGAATTAGCAAGTAGTAAGATTCACCAGAGAGATTGTGTGTTTCTGTAAGATAGTATAAGTGCATGTGTTAAAATGGATTTTTAAATGTATGTTGGCCTGAGGGAAACAGCTTTGCTCACATCTTTGTAAACAGCTACACTCTCTCCCTGCCTCTTGAAGTAGATGTTCATTGAACTGTGAGAGGAAAAAATACCTAAGTCCAGGATGTGTTAAAGATCTGCAGCTTCATCAAAAGGTTCAGGTACATCTTTTGTCACTCTGATGGGTACTGCTCATTTCAGCTTACAGTAAATTAAAGCTGATTCCAGCAGCTGAGACCACACTATGTCAAAGAACTAGGTGTGCAATAGTGCAGAAGATACAGCTGGAATAGCCATCATTAACAGCATGTCACCAGGTAACAAATGCTTTCTCTGATCTCTAGCATCTCTTATTCCAAAGCATCATCTATTGAGGAATATCATTAAATGTCCTCTTGGCTTTGATATTTTATACTTGAAATTGAACTTCAATTTTTGATCCATTAGCATGCTGTTGTGAGACGGACAAACCTAACATAGAGCAATGAGGGAGTCTCTCATTTGCTACAGTATTTTCACCTGCAAATTAGTCATGAATTGATGGCATGGAGTGATGGTAGGAGCACAATTCAATCACTTTTTAGCTTGAATTAGTCTTGAATTAGTACAAAGCAGAACAGTAGGTATGTAACCATCCCTGCATTAAAACAATATATTCCCAAAGGCAAGCAGAGTGAAGGTGCTTTGGGACACTAAAAATATGTCCCTAAAAATTCCTGGTAGGAAGACAGGGAACTCCCTGCATCTTCTGATATTTTTGTGTAAATGATTAATCACCCTTTCTACTAAAAATGCATCTGATTTTTAATTGGAATGTCTCCAGATTCAGCTTTTAGTTCCTGGTTTTCATTATTTATTCCTCTGCAGATTAAAGATCCCATTAGCACTTGGTATTTTCTTCCTGTGAACACACTTTCATGCTGCTACCAGGTCACCTCACTTTTCCTTTACTAAGGTGCCTTTTAAAAGCGATGGAACAATGTAGATAATACACCTGGGGACACATTCAGGGAGTTGGTTTATTCTGTACCTGATTTTTCACGGAGATTTCAGATGCTTCATGACTGATACATATTAATTTCATAGCACAGTGCAAAGAATAGAAGGGACATTAGGAAGAAATTCTTCCCCATGAGTGTGATAAGGCACTGGAACAGGCTGTCCAGAGAAGTTGTAGAGGTTCCAAGCCTGAGAGTATTGAAAGCCAAGTTGCATGGAACCTTGAGCAAGCTGGTCCAGGAGGAGGTGGCCCTGCCCATGGCAGGGGGATAGGAACTAAATGATCTTTAAGGCTCCTTCCAACCAAAACTGGTCTAATTCTGTGATTTTGCATGCAGGCTATGCATGTGATCTAGACAGGATTTTGCTGAAAGTAGGGACCTACAGAACTGCAAAACTGCCCTGCACTTTCAAAATAGATTAAGGATTTTATATTATGCCTTCCTCAGATCCCAGTTCAGAACATGGTATTCTTCCCCTAAAATTCTTTCTCTGTGCTCAGCAGAATACTGTATTTTTCTGTTGTATCTTCATTTTGGTGTATACTTTTCAATAGCTGCATTATCACACCCTAGAAGTGGCTATATGTGTCTGTGGTTTGAAAGGTACATCCTAGATATTGGGAGCTATCAGAGATTACTGGAGCTTTTTTTTCTTTTTTCAGGAAAAATAAAGTGGTATTAAATTAATTGATTTTTAATACAAAGTGAATGTCTGCTAAGAAAAGCACTGGAAATAAGAAGTTCAAGGTTTCATTTTTGACCTTGAGATTACAATTTGCATGTTTTCTAGAGCCACTACAGCAATCTAAATGCACACATGCTTTGCATTTAGCCGTGCCAGCAATGATGAATCTGGCTATCAGAGGGAATACTTAAAGCTGTCAGTTTGCATTAAGGCTATATTTGTCCTTCAAAATGCTGATGATAATAATGACTTCTTCAGAGTCAGTAACTCCTTAAAAGGAAAAAGAAAAGAAAAAAGAAAATCAAAGGAAAAGCAAGTCTGATTTTAAGTATTTTCCACTCCACCCTCTCTGTTCAGATGAAGGTAGTAGCATCACAGTTGGGCACCTATGACTTTAATATATATGGAACAAAGTAATAATCCCAGTGCATCAATTTTAAAAAGTTAATGGGTCCTAAACACATACAGTACTTCATTGCAAGATCTTTAGGTACAGATTTAAAGTTAGGTTTGTGTTTGTGCACTGTGCTTAGTGGAGACAAAAAATGTCTCAGACACAATCACCATTTTCAGAATTAAACTTCCTTCTTTAATCCACCTTAAACTTTTTCCCATCCAGTCTGTGGCTGCAGTACCTGGGATTCCATAAACTGCCCTTTTCCTCTTCCCAAACTGTTCCGCATCAAAATACACATGCAATTTTGGTTCTTCTCACAGAAGAAAAAGCAAGTGGAGGAAAACACAAGAACAGCTGGATAGAGTTTTTAACTTCATGTATAAATGAAGAATCTTGTTTAAAATAGTTGCAGCATTAAGGATCACTTCTCAGCAAAAACTGAAATAATTTTATGTACTTTGGAAACAGCTATTTGCTTTAAGAATGCATGGGTGGTGTGGAGATTTTTTGATTTGCAATAGAACTTGATCAAATTGCAGTGCCATCAGTACTAGTGCAGAGCGTTAAACTGACTGAATACTAAGCCCACAGAACAGATACACCTTGGGTTATGAAAGTTTCCAAGTGATTCCTGTGAAAGTATTACACTGGGAAAGACATTTTCTAGAAAGGGGACCAAGTTTCCTTCATTTTTTCAGCTGAGCCTGTCATTAGGATGTCAGTAAATTATTTGTGTGCTTTTTGAAGTGGGCTAGCTGCTTCTCTACAGTGAAATACATTTCTTTCCACTAGAAACTGGCAAAAGTCAGACAACCTCACAAAAAATAAATGACTACTTGATAATTCTCTATCACTATGGAAGGTGACTGGCATCACCTTCCTCTCTTTTAAATTCTCCAATGCTCTTTTCTTGTGCTTTAACTTTCAGCAGAACCCGATGAAAGCACACTGTATGGGCAAATAATGAAGGATAATAATTATCTCCATGTGGAAACCTAAGGCACCTATATGCAGAAGGTTAGGTTACCAGGTTGAAAATGACATCTGTTAAGTCAAGTGAATTACTTGTGTACTGTACTCGAGGTAATCCATAACTGAATTTACTTCTTCTGCCTCTGTGTAAGCCTCTGTTAATTTAGATAATGGTAATTGATGATTTGCCACATCAAATGATTTAAATAAACCCATAGAGTTTTATCCTATCAATCGGGCTGTCTCAATTAAAGAAAGAACAGCATTAATCATTGTGAGTCAAGCTTCCCCAGGAAAGCTTCTCTACCTACCACTGAACTGATAAGAAGGATCAAGAGGTCACCATCTGAAATTTACCCAGAGCTCTCAATGGAGCTGTTGCCACTATTGCACCAACTGATAACATAGCCTGCATGGTGCCATTTCAGCCTGCACACTGCAAACATCTCTCACTAATACAATAAGCTTAGCTTATTTCCATATGGTGGGTAATTGCCCTATACTAAATGATAAATTAAAAAGATTAACCAAAGTCCTAACTACAATAAAGGCAGCTAATTTAAGTATTTCAGCTCTGTATTATCTTCTCTTTATTGAAACTGAACTTAAAAATCCTCCCTCTGCTTCCACTAGTGGTAAGACATTAGATAAAGTTAGGTTTCTTTATTCTCTATTGGTTGACAAATAACACTTTATCCTCTAATTATGCAGCTCAGATAGCAATTTCCTTCACTGCAATTCCACATTTGCATATGGATTTTAGCCTGCCTAAGTGAAGGATTGCCCCCACAGCAGTAGTTGTCAGTCTCCTGTAGATTACAGGAAGAAAACTTGTCAGCATGTCAACAAAGGCAGAAGAAATCCCTAATGTCATGTGGAAACAGGGAAGAAGTAGAACAGACCAACAAGGCTATTAAATATCCTGGAGTTTATAGACCTTTTGGCATTATCTCTAAGGCTTTTGAAGCATACTAAAAAGCCATAATTAAACAATAATAAAAACTCTTTCAGTTAACCAACAATTCATTAAATCCATTTAAAGCAATCTGTCCCTTCTGCATCACTCCCTAAATAAACAGCATGTGTTGATGTTTAACAGATTGTTCCTAGAAGGTGGAGAAAACTCCAAAACTGGGTTTGAAACCCAAACCTATTAGTTACCCACCCAGGCCCTTTTGCATCCCAGTGTCTCTCTAACTGTAAGTCTCCCATCAGAATACAGAACATTATAAAGACAGAAAGTGTGAGAAGCAGAGAGCTCTGCAAGTTGTGTGCTCCTGGCCTAAAAGGGCTTCAGAAGTAGGCTGTGCAGTTGCATCACTTTGCAATCCAAAACACAGATTTGTAACACGCTGTCTTGATAAATATTGCAATTAGTGTTCCTTCCTACCATTCATTGAATCATAAGCTGAAGATGAAGATAAATCCTCTCCTCCTGGATTAGCACAGCCAACTGGGAGTACTGGGAAGGGTTTTATACTCATTGCAAGAACACTTTATCATCACACTTGTAGTTTTCCCTCTTTGTAGCAAAAGCAGAACAAATGGCTTTTTGCTTGAGTTGTGTTTATTCTGCCAGAGTCAAACACGACTATAAAGAAGACATAGCTATGTCTTACTACTCTGTGTGCTCAAAACTGGCTTAAAATGAACCAGCTGCACATCTGCAGCTACTTTACCATAGTGCTGTGCCCAGGCCAACACATTCTCCCACTCTACAGGTCTCATTTTCTAGGTTGCAGTCCCAGGCTTCATAACTTCTGGACTTAACCTTATTCATGTCTGAACAACTTCAAATTCAGGCAGAGCGTTTTCTTATCTTTCTCCATCTGTTCACTATGTCCAGCTTTGTCTGAAAAATATTTTCAAGCTTCATCTTGGTTTTGGACTCTCTTCACCCGCCTGCCTCTCTTTGGAAACTGTCCAAAAAAACAACCACTGCAAGGGTTAGGAATCCTTCCCTCATCTCCAAATTCCACTTATCCAATGCAAATTTCTACCCTATTTGCCTTTCTGAATCGAAAGAACCCTTGTCCTTCTCAGTGCCTAATTGACTGATGCAGTTACAGGGAATGATCATCTCCCCTGCTAGCCTTTGCACTGATAGGTTAAATGAAATCAAGCTCTTTTACAACATTTTTATGTGAAGGGCTTTCAATTCCTCAACAGCCTAGAATCTCATCTCTTTATGGGTTCCAGAAGAAATGAATCTTTCTGGAAAAAGAGTGACCAAACCCACGCACCTATCCTAAAAGAATCCTCAGCAGTGTTCTACACAATAGCACTAATATTTCCTTATTTCTCCTGGAAGTATGGCAGGTCTGCTGATACATCCTGGGATATAATTTGACATTTTCGTCACCTTTTCTTGCTTTTAGAAACTTTGTTTCACAAAAGTGCAGTTTAAATCTCAGAGGAGTATGTTCATGCACAATAGTTCTAATCCATTTTAATTCTGAACAGGGGAAAAAAAAATCAATCAGAAAAAAAGTTCAGATCTACATCTAGGCAGAAATACCTTGGAATTTAAAAAAAACCCCTTCCTACTGGAGTTCTGATAGTTTCACTTTTGGTCTAACTGATGCAAAAATTCAAAGCAATTGAATAGCACAATCAAATCAAACGTTTTCCAAGCTAGTTTCTACACCCAGTTTGGCTTTGGAAATAGCCAAGCAGTGAAGAGAAGCAGAATGTTCTCCATCTCTCTGGTCTGGTTTACCCATTCTACCCATTCATCTGTCTGATGCTCTTTCTGAGTAAATCAAACACAAGAGCAGTTTGTTCTCAGAACCCACTTCATGCTTTTTGCAATCCTCCTACAATGCACAAAATACTGCAAAAATCAATGTGGTTTGCCAGCCACAATCGAACATCAGCCTTAGTCCCTCTTCTCTCTAGTGGCTCTTGAAATTCCACAAGATGACTCAAGTGCTGCTGAAGGGGGGGGTATAAGTGATGCCATCCAAACCACATTCCAGATAATTGCTGAAGAACCCGCAGCAAATGACACCAAATAATCTCTTTACTACAAGCTTTAACCAGCTCCTCTCTGGAACACGGTTAAAACCAGTCTTCATTAAAGAGACCCTATCAGGTATTTTGTATTAGTTTGTATGCTTTTGCCTCTGGAAGTCTCAACACATTTCTGCTGCTGTAGAAGTGAATTTGATTTTGAGCCAGGTGCTCAGCCAAGGTAAATCTGCAGAGCTCTCTTGAAGTCAGTTCATACCACATGAAAATCTTTCATTCTGCAGAGATTTACTTTTTTTTTTTAAATCCCAATTGTTTGTTGAAAACAAACAAAATAATAAATTAATTCAAGTATTTTAGTGGTTGCATTTGAAAAACGAAAGAGAAATATGTGCATATTAAATATATATGTATAGCCTGATTACAAATACCTTATTGTTAGTTAAAAGGCTCAGTTTAGAAATGCCAAGATTCAGCAGCCTTTAAACTTTTTTTCCTCCCCAGATACAATGGGAAAATTGTTAGGGAATAAAAGCCAGATCAAGATGGGCCACGGGATATGTATGCAGTTAGAGACATGGTGTGACCTGCTGAACAATAACTTAGGAAAGCCAACTCCTGTTTTCAGTTCCATCAATGACAAGCTTCATAACTCTGAATAAATCCCTTTATTTCTTGTGCATCAATTTCCCTGTCTACAAGATGACAATAATGACTCAGACTTCATGCAGCACTCTGAAATTCAGGAATATGCAATGCAACTGCCAGGTATTAACATTTGATTTTATTTTTTTCCCCATGTAAAAGATAGGGCAGTTCTTAACGGCTGCTAAACAGGTATCACCAAAATGCTGGAGATTATAGTTTCACAGCATTCCTGTAAGACTTTAGCTCAGATCCTCCCCAAATCTCCTTTCATCTCTGTTATATTTTGCAGAGGCACCTTCTGTATTGATTTGTCTTTACTTAGGTGGGTGGTGTTCTTTTCAGCATGATTTTCCAGGTATTCTGTACATTAACAAATAGCCTTTGAAGCAATATAATTTCAGCTATATTAATTCGATCTACTTGTTATCCTTGAAACAGTTTTTGACTTTGCAGAAACCAGCGTTGCTATCTAATGTAACAAGTATTGTAAATTGCCCTTAAGTGCTCAAAAATTAGTTCCAGACTCTATCTGGAATCCATTTGTCACATAAAAGCAGCACGCACAAGGCTTTTATCAGCAACATCCAACACTTGTATCTGAAAGCCAGTGAAGAACTGCCACATGGCGACGAATGTTGTTTGAATCTAACCTGGGAAAGATTTGAAATAGAAGAAACTGAAAAATGTTGTAGCCAGTTAAAACTTTAGCAAGCTAGAGAGCTCCCAAGTGTGGCAGAGCATCTTCCCTTTAAATTGCTCAATAATTTTCTTCAGTTTGGAGTATATATATTACACTTGGACAATGAGCTTCTAGTTCTTATCAAATTATTTTTACAGCGTATTACAATCCCATCATGTTAAGGTCAGACCAGAGTTGTTCTACAATGCAATGAGCTCACTAAACAGATACCTACCTGCATTGTGTGCATGAAGGCTGATGGCTGAACTCCCGAATGCTGAAACTGGCAAAATTTTTACTGAAGTAAGAAGAACAATGTCAGAATAATCCTAATGCTTTCTGTCTCTAACTGTGGGTGTCATTAGTCTCATTTTCTAACTGTAAAGTCACAGTACTTAATTTTAAGCACATACAACTAAACCAAATAATGACTTAGAAATCTAATTTCCAACACACACAAACTGTAGCTCCCACTGAAGACAATTATGGTCAAAGGGCATTCAGACTTAGATCATTAATGATATTGAGACCCATAAAGTCTTACTTGATCTTTTAGTTTTTCAATTTCCTCAATCTGCAGACAAATATCTAAATAGGCACTAGAAGCCACTTCAGGTGTGAAATGAATGAAGAGGTACACTCATTTCCTCACCTGCAAACTTCATACTCTTTCTACCTTGCCACAGCTTCAGTAACGTCAAGAAACACACAGGAAAACCTCCTAGTTCTTTCTTAAGGGTCTAACAAGATCCATTCCAGAAATCTGTTTCTTGGTTATCACTAACTTTCTTCAAAGACAGCTAGGACTGAATTTCATCTCCATCTTTCCCATGCAAAATAATTCGGACTACTAAGGTATTATACTGTTTGCCTTTTAGAGCATTACCTTTCAGAAAAAGGCACTGAGAATCTTTTGAAAGAAAGAGATCTCTTCTTTTAACTGAAATTTGACATTACAAGTAAATATCTTCATTTGTGGATAGGCAAAGCAGAAGATGAGGGTCTCTGGTTCATTATCACTTCAGAAGTCTGTATAGAAACAGAATTAACCAGGAATGGTTCTTTAGATAAATCCCTTGAAACTAAGCAATTATTTGAAAAATTGGCCCGAACTCCCTTGCATTCATGCCAATTTCACTGTGAGGCAAGTTCACTAGCTTCTGTAGCACTGCTTTCAGATCACAGTCATACTGAGAAAAGAGCCAAACCCAATCTTCTTATTCCCAGCTCATAAGCGACACCAATTCAGGCTGGGGGTTATGAAATCACTTCCGTGCTGCAGCTCTCTCCGCTCTTCCTCTGCCTCATTTGCTGAACAAATGAAAAAAATCACTTTCCGTGAAAAAGCAGCAGTAATGAAATTATAGCTGTGAAGGTAACCTTAGCCCACTCCAACTCCAGTACACAGCAGATTGCTAAACTGCTGTCCCAGTGAGATGCACTTTGCAGTGGCCCAGTAGCAACCTCATTAACTTTGGCTTCCTCCAGGAGCAAGACACCAATCTCTCACCTGGGTCTCCTTTTTATGTGTCTGGGGCTACTTTTCTCCCTTTCCTATTGGGTATTAAACTGATGCTGACATTTCATTCAATGATTATATAAGAGCACATACATTTTTAGCTTCATAATTAATCTTTGATTTTTTAACAAAAAAAAAGATGCAAAAAGAAAAAAAAGGGGGAAAAAAATCTCCCTTGATGCTCCAGAACAATTTTTAACCAAGTAATGCATAGCATAAGGGTTGTAAACTGCACAGAATAATGTGGTATACTACATGCTTCAAGGATACAGCTGGAAGAATAATGAGAACAAGGAAGGAGGAGGCTTGGCTCAGTTGGTGTTTCTGGTACTTGTAGCCAGTTCCAAATGAATGAACCAACTAATTAGCACAGAGCAAGAAAACAATAATTTGGGATCAGGACTCCATTTTCAGTGTCCCTGCTTCTTTGTCATGCTGTCTCTGCACAGCTGATAAAAGGGATAACTACTTCCCTCCCTTTCTGGGAAGCAGCCCGGGGAGCTGCAGCCAAAAGGTTACAACTGCATTTCCTTCATCTCTTCTCCCTTCAGCTTCCACATACACTGAAACACAAACGTGCCCAGCTCTAAAAGTCATTCTTTGTTAAAACTGAGGGAATGAAGGTAAGGGTTCCCAACATGTCCTGCTGACACAGCTTTTAGCATATTTTAACAAACTCCTGGAAATGGGCTCTGAGAACCACTCCTCATCTTTGTGAGGTCGTAGACAGAAGGATGAGCTAGGCACAGCAGAGGGAATGCAAATGTATTACAAATGTATGAAAGGCAGGGTCAGGTTTGAGTCAAATCCTGCTCTAGATTCCAGACTCCCACTAGAGTATGGAAACCCTGCTTTTCATAACTGAGAACCAGCTCTGAGAGGGGAAGAACAACAGCAATGGTATGGGGATCAAGGAGCTGAGATGACTGCTATT